>NW_015626370.1:51057-51353 GCF_001515625.1 Sinocyclocheilus rhinocerous
GTTGGTTTCAGTTTCGTTTTAGCCTAAATTAATTCGTTTTGGCTTGTCGTTTATAAAACTATAGCTTCTTATATTTTTAATTATTGTTTTTTTCTAAATACTGTTAATTGAAAGGATTTGTTGTGGAGTGTCCCTGTTGAAAAAAACAGCATATGCTGGTTAGGTATGTTTTGACACTGGGATGCTGGTTTATGCTGGTCCTTTGCTGGTTTATGCTGGTCCTTTGCTTGGTTTATGCTGATCCTTTGCCAGCACATGACCAGCATAAACCAGCAAAAGGACCAGCATAAACCAGC
>NW_015626370.1:51377-51878 GCF_001515625.1 Sinocyclocheilus rhinocerous
TAAACCAGCATCCCAGCGTCAAAACATACCTAACCAGCATATGCTGTTTTTTTCAACAGAGTGAGGGGAACTAAAATAGCCTAGATATGTTTACGGTGTTTATTATAATGTTTGTAAACATTTCGCGTCAGCATTAGGCCTATTTCTGAATGAAACAATAAACTGCGACATACTCGACTTGCGATCGATTTCTAAAAAACACATTTTTTTATATACACATAGCGTTTTAACCACCCAGCAAGCAATAGCCGTCATTTCAATGTCTCGGTTAAGTATACAGTAGACCCGATATAGTCCGGCTATGTTTAACCCACTTCTAGCCCAAATAACCTTGAATTTGGTTTCATGTCGTTTTTTGGCAAAATAACTTGAGATGTATGATATTCCATCATGTAAGCAAAGTCAACAGCGTTTACAAGGTGTTTGGTTTCATTTCTTTGACATGTTCAATACGTAGCCTGTGCGTAGCCACGATTTAGCTCGTAGTCAGAGCAGCTATCT
>NW_015626370.1:52041-55993 GCF_001515625.1 Sinocyclocheilus rhinocerous
CATGCATCCCACAAGCTGTTAAATGTTACATTCATACACATTATATGATATTGATATTCGGCTGTCTTTCATTTTATAAATAAAAATGCAATTACAATTTCCAACCGCTAGATGGCAATTGTAGCCCTACTGAGACATGACTACTGGCAACGCGAGACATGAGAGTTAGAGAGTAACATAGCAGAAGAAATACCAAGAAAACTATATACAGGTGCAGTAAAAGAAAACATCAAAGAACCAACAAAATGTTCACATGAATGTGTAGTGTCAGACAAGATAATGTTAGTGGAAAAGGAAAAATTCCTGGCATTTATGGTGAAGATGATCAATATTACTGGTAACCAAAAGAAACGATCTGACAAATTAAAGACTATAGTAGAGTCAGCAGCAGAATTTTTAAACATTAAGGATGTGTCAGAGGAAAGCATTCATAAACTACTAATGCAGTCCAGAAATGAAGAAACATCTCAGAATGGATAAATTATGCCAATAAGCATCTTACAATGGAACATCAGGAGTATTTATGCTAATGGACAAAAATTGAAGAAGTACATAAGTGATGAAATTAATAAACCAGATATAATATGTCTACAAGAAACATGGTTACAACCAAAATACGATTTTTTTAGGGTTAAGGATATAATGTTATTAGAAAAGATAGGGAAAATGGTAGAGGAGGTGGTGTGATTACATTTATTAAACAGAATTTAACATATAGAGAACAAAGTATGCCTAAAGAATTGGAATGTATCGCTGTGGAAATATATAGGGAAGAAGGAAGTCTTAACAATTTGCAATATATATAATCCATGTAAACCTATAATGATGAATATTTTGGAGGAAATTTATTTATTTAATGGACCAGAAATATGGTGTGGAGATTTTAACGCGCACAACACATTATGGGGTAGTGAAAACACTGACATGGTGAAATAGTAGAAGAATTTATGGAAGAGCGCACATTAATATGTTTGAATGATGGAAATGGCACAAGAATAGATATAAAAACTGGAAAGATGTCAAACCTAGATCTGACACTAGTGTCTGCCTCACTGGCGAATAGATGTGAATGGAATATACCGTATTGGCCCGAATATAAGACGACCCTGATTATAAGACGACCCCCCTTTTTCCAGATGTACCTTTTGGAAAAAGGCTTTTTAGAAACCAAATCTTGTTTTTTCTCAGTAAAACACATTTTGTCTTCAATTATTTTCATATTGCATATTTTTCCTATTTTAATTTTTGTTTTGAAAGTATGGTAAAAACTGGTAAAATGTACCAACAATCACATTTAAAAAATATACACTTTTTGATATACCATTAAAAAAAAAAAAAACAGGTAGCCCATCTGAATGAGGACATTTAGGCTATCCATCTAATAGTAGCCTACCAAAATCTTATTAACAGCAGAAGTTAAATCTTACTGTAGTCTTCAAATCTATCTTTGAAAGTAACTTTTTACTACCAAGACACATCTGTCATTAAGTGTCATTGTTAGAATAAGACAATACAAGCAAATAAATGGTGAAAAATGGTGTTTTGATAAAGCAAACTGGGAATTATTTAAATCATTATGTTGTACAAATAATACTATTAACAACGAAAGCTTGGATATAGATAAACACGCGGAGAGTCTAGTAGCAGAAATAAATAATGCTGCAAAAAATTTTATCCAAAGGAGCACTGGCAGAAAGAAAGGAAAAATAGTACCTTGGTGGTCTGAAGAATGTACTAAGGCAATTAAAATAAGAAATCAAGCATTCAAAACATTAAAGAAAAGGCTTAATTTAAAAAATGTACTGGAATACCAGAGATTAAAAGCAAGTTGTAGGAGAAAAATTAAAACAGCAAAAAGAGAATACTGAAGGAAATATTGCGCTATGATTGGACAAGAGACTAGTTTAAGTGAAGTGTGGAACATTAAAAAGAATGGGTGGTAAGGGGAAATATGCAAACATCCCAATGATGGTAGAAAGTTGTTGTGAATCTATAAAAGAAAAGGATAAAGCCAATTTAATTGCTAAAACATTTTCTGAAGTATACACTTTGAACATGGATGGGGAATATTATAAAAAAAGACAAGACATTTTAGAGAAGTATCCAGATATTAATACACCAAAGAAACCAATGGAAAACACACTAGATGTTGAGTTCGACATAAATGAACTAAATAGAGCAATTAATGAATGTAAAAAAAATACAGCACCGGGAGAAGACCAAATATGTTATATCATGTTCAAACACATTCCAATAGAAACACGTGAAAACGTACTTAAATTATTTAATAGAATATGGAAAGTACCAAAAAACTGGAAAAGTGCACTAGTACTTCCAATAGTAAAACCTGGAAAAGATCCTACAAACCCTAAAAGTTATAGACCAATAGCTTTAATATCCAATCTGGGTAAACTGATGGAAAAAATTATAGTATATAGATTATCATTTTATCTAGAACATAATAATATGATTAGTCAATATCAGTGTGGTTTTAGAAAGGGGAGATCAACAATGGATGCGCTAATAAAATTTAGTAATGATATAGAAAAGGCATTTGTCCTAAAAGAGAATGTGATAACAGTATACTTCGACATTGAAAAAGCTTATGATACAGTGTGGAAAGAAGGATTATTAATCAAGTTACAAAAAATGGGGATACAAGGAATGATGTTTAACTGGATACAACAGTTTTTTTCTGAAAGATCATTTAAAGTTAAAGTGGGAAATTAAGTGTCAGAATCATACAATATAGAGTGTGGAGTACCGCAAGGAAGTGTAATTAGTCCAATTCTATTTAACATTATGATTAATGACATTTTTAATGGAATAGGTTTAGGAATTGGAGCTGCTTTATATGCAGACGATGGTACATTATGGAAAAGGGGAAGAAACATAGATTATATAACAGGAGTTCTTCAAAAAGCAATAACATGGTTGGAAAGATGGTCCATAACATGGGGTTTTAAGTTATCTGTTAGTAAATCAAACTGTATGATTTTCTCAAGGAAAAATATTCCTGAAAATATCAAACTAACTGTATGGAAATCCATTAGAAAGAGTGTCAGTATTTAAATACTTAGGATTATGGTTTGATAGCAAATACACACGGAGAACACACATAAATATGATAGAGAATAAAAGCAAAAAAGTTATAAATTTGATGAGGGCTATATCAGGATGTGGATGGGGTGCAGATAAAACAACAATGATTAATATATATAGAGGTATGCTGAGACCCATTTTTGATTATGGTTATATAATATACAGAGCAGCAGCCAAAACAAACCTAAAAAAATGGGATATAATACAGGCTAAAGCTTTAAGAGTATGTACTGGAGCATTTCGACATACTCCAAATAATGCCTTAATGATAGCAACAGAAGAATTACCACTAGATATAAGAAGAAACAAAATATCTCGGGCATATTGGAGTAGATTGGAAAGTAGTAAACAAGAACATCAAACTAAGAAAATACTTGAAGACTGTTGGGAATATAAAATAAATCCAGGAAGGGGTTTTGGGTGGACAATAAAAGGTGAAGTGGATAAATATAAATTATCGAAAATAGTGTTAGGACCGTCTGTAGCAATAGGAATAAGCAAACCTTTTTAAATATTTTGATAAATTACTGAAAAAAAATTAATAAATGACTTTTTAAACCGTTTAACTGATTGTATTAATCGGTCAAAAATTCTTACGGTCGGTTAACGGTTAACTGGCTAAAATGAACATCCCTAGTCCCAATGTGAAGTGCACGGACTCCAAAGTGCGCATTTGAGGTGCAATTGCATCAGCGGCGCGACGAAGGCTGTCCCACACTGAAGTATGCAGACTCCCTTTTTTTTATTAGACATTAAGGACATAACATACAACATTTACAACTTTAACAAGACATCCAAAAAGATAACACAATTAAAGGAATGGGTTTACATTACATGGAAAAAAAAATTA
>NW_015626370.1:56014-56615 GCF_001515625.1 Sinocyclocheilus rhinocerous
TTCAATTTTCAAGTAACTTCAACTCTTTAGCGAATAAAATTGTATCTCTACATTTTTTGTTATCAATACATTGGATACATGGGAGATACAAATGAAAATCAGTCATAAAGACCTTCAAACAGGGTTTAGAATGATTTCTTTTACTTCTTTTACTTTTGATGTTAATTCACAATTATAACCAGATTTCTGTTGAATATATATAGATAAATCTTCCCAGAATTTTTTGGAATGGTAACATTAAAAAAAAAGATGTAGAATTCTTTCTGGCTGATCTGAACAAAATGAACATTTTTCATCAACATCCATAAATTTTGATCAAGTATAGTTACTAACATAAATATTATGAAGTACTTTCAGATGTATTTCCCGAAGTTTGTTAGATATACAGAAGAAGCCTAGCTTTTTTCCAAATAATCTCTGGAATCTCTGGATTCCAGAAAAATTGCCCTCTAGGCTTAATAGATCTCTTTTCACAAAAAAGGTGTTCGTGCTGTTCGTGCAGCCTCAAAAGAGGGCTTACAATGACTTACAAAGATACATAACAGCTACAAGTGTATGCACTACTTGCTTTATGCAAGCACTATATAGGATAAATCACTAT
>NW_015626370.1:58756-60377 GCF_001515625.1 Sinocyclocheilus rhinocerous
ATATGTAGGCATTCATTAGCTGTCTATTTGATGACTAGTCTATTCTTGGGCTATGGTTAGACATCTATTAAATTTTTACTGACAGCCCAAATTCAGCCTTGTTTTAGCCTAGACCCATATTCACAGTCTATTAGACGTATATATGTAGTCGTTTAATAGCGGTCTAATTGATGACTAGTCTATTCTTGGGCTATGATTAGACGTCTATTAAATTTTCACTGACAGCCCAAATTTAGCCTTGTTTTAGCCTAGATGTCTGGGCTGTGTTTAGACGGCTAATAGATGTCTTTTAAATGCAAAATTGCTTGCTGGCATGCAGCAAACCTTTTTAAATATTTTGATAAATTACTGAAAAAAAATTAATAAATGACTTTTTAAACCGTTTAACTGATTGTATTAATCGGTCAAAAATTCTTACGGTCGGTTAACGGTTAACTGGCTAAAATGAACATCCCTAGTCCCAATGTGAAGTGCACGGACTCCAAAGTGCGCATTTGAGGTGCAATTGCATCAGCGGCGCGACGAAGGCTGTCCCACACTGAAGTATGCAGACTCCCTTTTTTTTATTAGACATTAAGGACATAACATACAACATTTACAACTTTAACAAGACATCCAAAAAGATAACACAATTAAAGGAATGGGTTTACATTACATGGAAAAAAAAAATCAATAATACTTAAAGAAAAAAGACAGCATATATCCGTTCAATTTTCAAGTAACTTCAACTCTTTAGCGAATAAAATTGTATCTCTACATTTTTTGTTATCTATACATTGGAGAGACTCAAAATACAAATGAAAATCAGTCATAAAGACCTTCAAACATGGTTTAGAATGATTTCTTTTACTTTTATGAATATGAAATTTACCAAATAAAAATCATAAGATTCATCATAAAATTGACAGATGCATTTTTTGATTCAAAATATAAGATAACATCTTTGGATGGTAATTCACAATTATAACCAGATTTCTGTTGAATATGTATAGATAAATCTTCCCCGAATTTTTTGGAATAGTAACATTCAAAAAAAGATGTAGAATTATTTCTGGCTGATCTGAACAAAATGAACATGTATAGTTACTAACATAAATATTATGAAGTACTTTCAGATGTATTTCCCGAAGTTTGTTAGATATACAGAAGAAGCCTAGCTTTTTTCCAAATAATCTCTGGAAAACGAATGTTCCAGAAAAATTGCCCTCTAGGCTTAATAGATCTCTTTTCACAAAAAAGGTGTTCGTGCACTTGCGCGTGCCTCAAAAGAGGGCTTACAATGACTTACAAAGATACATAACAGCTACAAGTGTATGCACTACTTGCTTTATGCAAGCACTATATAGGATAAATCACTATACAGGATTTACCATATTATACTTTATCGACACAAATTGATAGGTGAAACAACAAACAGCCACCCACAAATAGTCTATAAACAAAGCATCAAGCTGTCTTTGAGTTCACATGAACAACAGTTAAAGTTACTCGTCGTCAGGCTACAGAAGAACACCATAATTCCTCCGTTCAATTAGGCCTAAAACATCGAGAGTCACGCAGACCTATAACAACCCAGCCACAACACATAATTGCGAATAACATGCCTTACCTTAACACAGAA
>NW_015626370.1:64703-68179 GCF_001515625.1 Sinocyclocheilus rhinocerous
ACGAGTAGACACGCCCCTTATTGCTGATTGGCTACAAGTTTGTTTTGCTATTCGGCCCGAATCAGTTTTCTAGTGTTTTTGAAAAATCACATACCCTGCCTTTAAGGGACAACATATGGCTTCTCATTAACATCAATAAACCTGTGGGAATGGCATTTATCACAGAATAATATTCTCTATATTTAATGGGAAATGCCCATTTATTCATAAAATTTTCATAAGAAAGCAACTCAGCTGACTGATCAAAAAGGTCAGATAAAATAAATTCCTTTATCCATCCAACTCTGTAAATAAAGAGATTTCCGGTTAACTGTAATATAAACATTATTCCACAAGATTGCTTTATGTGGAGAAAAGTTATGCACATAACATAACTTCCAGGCCTTGAGAGCTTGTTGATAGAAATTAGATAATGCCACAGGCAGTTTGCTAGTCGAGTAATCACACATTAACAAAAAGCGTAAACCTCCAACCTTTTTAAAAATATTTTATGGTATAAAAAACCCAATTGAGTCTGATTAAAGTAGACAGTTTCTGAGCCATTTTACTTTGAAAGTATAATTTAAATCGAAAAAGTCCAAGAACTCAAAACCACCCTCATTCCTTGGACCTTGAAGAACATCCTTTCTTAAATGATGATGTTTATTCCTCCAAACAAATTTAGTAAATAAATTGTTAATTTTTTTTACAAATTTAATCTTGAACAAAAAGGGATAATGCCGGATAAACAAATCTAGATACCCCTTCTACTTTCGTTAGAAGGACTCTACATTTCTACATTTAATCTTATTTTTTACTGGGATGTTACATAAAATTTTTAAATTTGATTCATAAAGGCACATTATTTCACATTTCGTTACTTTTAACATTAAACCAGAAGCAACAGAAACGGTGTTTACTAACTGCAATGCTGCGGGTAAGAAAAGAACAGTATCATCCGCAAGCTGAGTCAATCTAATTTGTTTGTTGAAGATGGTAATTCCTTGAATAATTGGAGAATTCAAAACTTTTATGGAAAGAAACTCTACTACAATAAGGAATAAAAAAGGGGATATAGGACAACCTTGACACACTCCTCAATGGGTAATCTTTTAGAAGTGATTGGATATAAATTAATAGAACTATTAATACCTCTATGAAACATTTCAATTATAGAAACAAATCTTTCCCCAAAACCAAAAGATTTTAATGCCCTATACATAAACTGATGCTCAATTGTGTCAAAAGCTTTATGGAAATCTAGAAAAACAATTAAAGCCTCTGATTCCACCAAATTTGAATAGTCTAACAAATCCAAAATCAGTCTAATGTTCCAACTTATATGTCAGCCAGCCATAAACCCGGTTTGACACTCATTTATAATTTCGTCCTTTAGATCTTTTTTTTCAAACGAACTGCATAAACATGAGATAACAGTTTATAATCTACGTTTAATAATGTTATAGGACACCAGTTATCCAAAAACAAATGATCTTTACTTGGTTTAGGGAGTAGGGTTATTAACCCCTGTTTCATAGAAGTCAATAATTCATTTGATTCAATACATTCCTTATACATTTCAAATAAAGAGTTTTCAATAATATCCCAAAAGCAGAGATAAAATTCAACTGAAAGACAATCTGTGCCTGGCGATTTATTTTTTTTAATTGAACGAATAGCTGTAACCATCTCTTGCTTCCTTAGTTTTTCATCACAAAGGTCTTGAAACTGAATAGAAATAGATGAGACCGATTGCTTAACTGACTCAAAGAAGTCAGAACATTTATCCATTTCAAATACAGATTCATATAACTGAGAGTAAAAATATTCCACATAATTTGAAATCAATTTTGGATTCGAAGTGAGTACACCAATTTTAAGAGAGGAGATCATTTGTCTTTTATAATTTCGCTTTTCAAGTGAAAAAAAAATAGCTTGTGTTCTTTTCCCCCTTTTCCAACCACTTAGCTCTAGAACGAATGAATGCCCCCTTTGCAGTATTAATATATATCTGATCAATTTGAGTTTTTAATGTCTCCAATCTGACTTTTTCATCTTCTGTAAGATTATCTTTTTTCAAAAGTAAGTCTAATTCTGTCATAAGTGCCTTTTCCTTATTCAAATTATTATTTTTAAGTTGTTTACTAAAATATACAGCAGACTGCCTAACTTTAAATTTAAATAACTCCCATTTCTTAACATGTGTCATTTGCTTACTCCCAAAAATCTGTTGTGCTTCTTCTCGAACCTGGGTAATAAAGCCCTCATTACTAAGCAACTTGTTATTTAATTTCCAGTAGCCTCGCATACTATTATTTTTAATATCACAACCAGAGAGTACCAAAACAATCATTTTATGATCCGAAAAAGGTGCATGGCAATAAGTAACTTCAGTAACATATTGGACACATCCTCGGTCCATCAACCATAAATCGATCCTTGACTGCAAAGATCTAGAGGAGTTACTCCAAGAATAACACTTTTCATTAAAATTCAAAAATCTCCAAATATCCACTATAGAATGATGGGTACATAGCAAGGTAGTAAATTTAAATTTCGAAGAAGGTATCGTATGTGGAGGGAAACGATCTAAGAAATCATCTGGGGCATCATTAAAATCACCGCCCATTATCAAAAAGGCACCTTGATATTTCCCCATCAATACTGATATAGAATGTGTGACCTCTTTAGACATATTTTTAGCTTGGACTGAAGAATTGTGACCATAAAAATTTCCTAAGACAAATACAGAGTTATCCAGTTTAACAACTATAAGTAACCATCTACCTTCTTTTATAATCTACGTTTAATAATGTTATAGGACGCCAGTTATCCAAAATCAAATGATCTTTATCTGGTTTAGGAAGTAGGGTTATTAACCCCTGTTTCATAGAAGTCGATAATTCATTTGATTCAATACATTCCTTATACATTTCAAATAAAGGGTTTTCAATAATATCCCAAAAGCAGAGATAAAATTCAACTGAAAGACCATCTGTGCCTGGCGATTAATTTTTTTTCATTGAACGAATAGCTGTAACCATCTCTTGCTTCCTTAGTTTTTCATCACAAAGGTCTCGAAACTGAATAGAAATAGATGAGACCGATTGCTTAACTGACTCAAAGAAGTCAGAACATTTATCCATTTCAAATACAGATTCATATAACTGAGAGTAAAAAGATTCCACATAATTTGTAATCAATTTTGGATTCGAAGTGAGTACATCATCAATTTTAAGAGAGGAGATCATTTGTCTTTTATAATTTCATTTTTCTAGTGAAAAAAAAATAGCTTGTGTTCTTTTCCCCCTTTTCTAACCACTTAGCTCTAGAACGAATGAATGCCCCTTTTGCAGTATTAATATACTGTATATCTGATCAATTTGAGTTTTTAATGTCTCCAATCTGACTTTTTCATCTTCTGTAAGATTATCTTTTTTTCAAAAGTAAGTCTAATTCTGTCATCAGTTCCTTTTCCTTATTCAAGTGGTTCTTTT
>NW_015626370.1:77357-79991 GCF_001515625.1 Sinocyclocheilus rhinocerous
TTTTTTCATTTGATTCATAAAGGCACATTATTTCACATTTCGTTACATTTAACATTAAACCAGAAGCAACAGAAAAGCTGTTTACTAACTGCAATGCTGCGGGCAACTGTTCTTTATCTTTCAAGAAAAGAACAGTATCATCCGCAAGCTGAGTCAATCTAATTTGTTTATTGAAGATGGTAATTCCTTGAATAATTGGAGAATTCAAAACTTTTATTGAAAGAAACTCTACTACAATAAGGAATAAAAAAGGGGATATAGGACAACCTTGACGCACTCCTCTACAAATGGGAAATCTTTTAGAAGTGTTTGGATATAAATTAATAGAACTATTAATACCTCTATGAAACATTTCAATTATAGAAACAAATCTTTCCCCAAAACCAAAAGATTTTAATGCCCTATACATAAACTGATGCTCAATTGTGTCAAAAGCTTTATGGAAATCTAGAAAAACAATTAAAGCCTCTGATTCCACCAAATTTGAATAGTCTAACAAATCCAAAATCAGTCTAATGTTCCAACTTATATGTCGGCCAGCCATAAATCCAGTTTGACACTCATTTATGATTTCGTCTAGACCTTTTTTTAAACGAGCTGCATAAACATGCGATAACAATTTATAATCTACGTTTAATAATGTTATAGGACGCCAGTTATCCAAAATCAAATGATCTTTATCTGGTTTAGGAAGTAGGGTTATTAACCCCTGTTTCATAGAAGTCGATAATTCATTTGATTCAATACATTCCTTATACATTTCAAATAAAGGGTTTTCAATAATATCCCAAAAGCAGAGATAAAATTCAACTGAAAGACCATCTGTGCCTGGCGATTAATTTTTTTTCATTGAACGAATAGCTGTAACCATCTCTTGCTTCCTTAGTTTTTCATCACAAAGGTCTCGAAACTGAATAGAAATAGATGAGACCGATTGCTTAACTGACTCAAAGAAGTCAGAACATTTATCCATTTCAAATACAGATTCATATAACTGAGAGTAAAAATATTCCACATAATTTGAAATCAATTTTGGATTCGAAGTGAGTACATCATCAATTTTAAGAGAGGAGATCATTTGACTTTTATAATTTCGTTTTTCTAGTGAAAAAAAAATAGCTTGTGTTCTTTTCCCCCTTTTCCAACCACTTAGCTCTAGAACGAATGAATGCCCCCTTTGCAGTATTAATATATATCTGATCAATTTGAGTTTTTAATGTCTCCAATCTGACTTTTTCATCTTCTGTAAGATTATCTTTTTTCAAAAGTAAGTCTAATTCTGTCATAAGTGCCTTTTCCTTATTCAAGTGATTCTTTTTAACTTGTTTACTAAAATGTACAGCAGACTGCCTAACTTTAAATTTAAATAACTCCCATTTCTTAACATGTGTCATTTGCTTACTCCCAAAAATCTGTTGTGCTTCTTCTCGAACCTGGGTAATAAGGCCCTCATTACTAAGCAACTTGTTATTTAATTTCCAGTAGCCTTGCATACTATTATTTTTAATATCACAACCAGAGAGTACCAAAACAATCATTTTATGATCCGAAAGAGGTGCATGGCAATAAGCAACTTCAGTAACCTATTGGACACATCCTGGGTCGATTAACCATAAATCAATCCTTGACTGTGTAACCCTTGATATTTCTATCCTGTTTCACTTAGTCTCACTTCTTTAAAACTTAGTACTGCCCCTTTAAGAGGTTGGGTAGTTTATGCGGGGAGAGAGTGCACAGCAATAGCGCGCAGAGTGAATGTGCATGAAGCACGGACAAAACGCATAGCGTGTGAGTAATTTCGACTATGCTGATTAAAATAAGCATTTATATTGCAAACTGTCTTTGAATAGCTGGTTTATTGTTTATATGTCAGCTGGGATTTGAAACACTGTGGAAGAGAAGTCGACGACTTATTGCTTTCCGTGACTTCTGAGACATTCTGGTGAGTGTATTCTGCTTGTAACGAAATATTTTGTTGTCATATTGTGTTATTATTTGAGCAAAACAAGTCAGAATGTATTCATGTCAAAGAAAATGTGGTTAAATTGTTCATGTGGGTGTTGAAGATGAGAGCAGCTAAGTATAGCACCACGATACTAGTTTTGCTAGTCAAGGAGAGCACGAGGTGTGCAATGCTCATGCTTATTGTGTTTTTCACGTCGAGTGAAATTGCTAATGTATAAAATGTAACTCTGTTAAATTGATTTATGTAAAAGTGTATTGCTAGCTCTCAAATTGGAAAAAAGTGTTCAAAGCAGGTTTGCTTCATAAACTTTATTTCATAGGAGGAGGAAAAGGAAAATATGAGTTAAAAATACATGTGATCTCTCTTACAAGGAATGGTTTACGTGTTCTGATGTTGTTGATGTAATCAATTTAAAATGTACATTTGTGCAGACTGGTTTTTTTCCCTTGGACTGTTGTTCGGTGATACATTTGGACCTGAATCATCTGAGTGGATTCCTCCGGAACAAATTCTCTTCATCATCTCATCGCACTCTGTCAACTCATCAGCTCTTCTTTCTTTCGTACTTGATTAACTGAATGGTATTCCAAAAAGCATTTCAAAAGTTTTGTTTGTTTTAGAGAAACCCAATACTTTTCCGTTGCCGGGTGGGCTATTAGTTGAAAATG
>NW_015626371.1:0-222 GCF_001515625.1 Sinocyclocheilus rhinocerous
CCACTTAATTCGAATCGCGATATGAACTAGTGTCTGTGAATATTACAATGCAAAGAGACGGTTTAAATATGAATCCTGCATGTTCCGCTTGCCTCTGTATGTATGAATGGCGGAAACGCGGTTTTGTTTACTACACAAATACTGAAGCACGCGTGACGCTCGCGGTGATTTTCAGGCACTGTGTCTCACTATATGACGGCATGAACACAAAAACGTAATCTC
>NW_015626371.1:317-525 GCF_001515625.1 Sinocyclocheilus rhinocerous
ACTGTATACACACAGAAACTTCATGGCAACCTGTCAAAATAAAAGTATGGTTTAACATGTAACAGAAATATATTACTCTTGTATTACTTTAGTACAGTATAACGTACATCTTTAAATATTCAATTTTCTATCAAATTTAAAAAAACAATTAAATAAAAATTATTATTACAACCAGATTAATCACTTAATTGTAGAAAAAAATAATACA
>NW_015626372.1:0-1670 GCF_001515625.1 Sinocyclocheilus rhinocerous
TGGCAGCTAGCTATACTGTTGGCTAATCAAATCTACAACGGGCTTTGCTAACGTTACGTATTTAGATGGGAGAGCATGAGAGGAGAGAATTATTAAGTTCACTTGTCACTGAGTTTAAGATGTTAAGTTAGTTATCTTACCCAGTAAACGACCTGTTGCTCGCCATGATACAACCTCGCTCGCTCTTCTGTCAGACTGCGGCGGCAGTGGCGGGGGTTCCGGGGGGAAATAGTGGGCGTGGTCAACCTGTGACTTCAATCGAGAGTGACCAATAGAAAAAGGCCTTTCATCCTGGTGGGTAGAGACCGCCCACTGAGAGACAGCTTAACTCGCAAGCAAAACTTTTCAACTTGCAAACAAAAGTTTTAGACCCGCACAAAAAGACGGCAGAAAAGAGAGCCATGTTTGTGGTATCGCGATGAAAAGTGTTTGAAGTGCACAAAGAAAAATAAAGATTTTCTAAGATTTATACGCACTGCAAATAATTTTGTTATCAATTTCTTTATTTTTGAGCCTTTAGAAGAATTTTTGCAGTCTTTTATTTTTTAATTACACAACAATTAGTTTTACTCTTAAACACAGAATGTTTGTTTGAATAATAAAGACACAAAAATAATTCCATAGGGGACACGCATGATTCAACTCTAAAAAGTAATTATCTTGCTGCGATGAACAATGTCCTGATAGAGGCAGAGCGGAGGCTCAGCAAAGTAGCACCGCAGCTGGTAGAGCTCGGTCACTGTATATAGAAACAGTGAGGTCGCCGAGTGGAACAGTGACAACAGAACAATCCAAACGATGATGAAAAAATGGTAAGTCCACATCGTGTCAGTCAAAACGAAGTTCAACAAAGGTAGAAAACACCGGAGAGCAGCGGCAGCCAACCGGAACCGTCCAATTTTGTTGATATTGTGAGTGCACACAAATACAAGTAGACCCTTTGCAGTTCCCAATGATGCATACTCTTACCTTTATGAGCAAAAATGACGGCGTATTTTTTAGTTTCCACTGTTATTAAAAAAAAATGCAAGTGATCGCGCTGGCGTCTCCATGCCCTGCAGAGCGCGCTTTAGCTTCCACTCTCCACGCAAACGATTGGATATGCGCCTAACAGCGCTCATTTATTTAGGTTAAATGTTTAAATGAATACTGTGAAATGCATGAAGTGTTTTATGCTTGTTTATTTTAGGCAAGTCATGTAGGTTTGAGAAGGCTATATTGATCAAACATAATGCTCAACTCACTGTCTGCCGCTGCCGCTTGGTCGTTCCTTTAAAAAACAAAAACTTGATTTTAACAAATATAAAATGTTCCAAACATATTTCTAAATTAACTTTATAAAGAAACAAAAAGAAATATGACCACTTTGCCATTAAAAACCAAAACTGAACTATTTTAATAGCTGTGTAATGGGGAAGAGAGAGGTATGCACATTACTAAGCAGTGAAATATAAAACAAATAGAAAAGGAAAAAGCGTTTTTTTTTTTTTTAAATAATAATTAAACACTTTGTCGTCAGAGTTGGTATGTGGCTTTATCAGACACTTGCACTTAACATTTTATGAAAATCAAGCTCAAATGGAGTTAACAAGGTTTTTGACCAGCGAATGACGGAGATCTGTGTTTTGTCTGTCATTACAACGGCCGCATCTGAGGCAGCAAGTGCATCG
>NW_015626372.1:1680-6167 GCF_001515625.1 Sinocyclocheilus rhinocerous
TGCTCTTCAAACACACAAAAACATTAGCCTTTATAGACATAGTGTTTTAGTGAAGAAAATTTATTCAAACATCATTTATTATTTACCCTTGCATTGCGAACAAGCCGAGATCTGTCTCCAGGCTGCGCGACGCTTTGTTCTGAATGGAAGCAAGGTGAAGTTAAGAGGTTTTGCTGACAGTTTGAGGATCCATAGCGTTAAAAAGTTTAGTGACAAGCTCTTTTGAATGCTTTTCATTGGTTAAATATTTGTAAAACCCTCAAACAGACATAAGGAAGACCAATAGCCGTGATTTAAAACAATAATAACGAAATATAATAGAGAGTTTGGATTTTCCACGGCACACCTGACTGGGCTAGGGTATGGCGACTGCCATACTCTGCCATAGGAAACGCTGCCCCTGGGACAAAGCCAAATGATTATTAATGTACTTATTCACATGTACGTTTATCCACAAGTACGTTATCCAGATGCTTATCCACACGTACGTTATCCAGACGCTTATCCACACGTACGTTATCCAGACACAAAGTAAAAAAATCCTTTCTTTGCTACGTCGCCGCCACGACTCCACGCTGTTTGAGCGCAGCTCCGACACGTGACTGTGACGTCTAACGTCTCATATCTTACGTCTGACGCCTGAATACTATGGGATTTTGGCCAGACGGCTGGCGAGCGTATACACGTTAGTTCTCCTCTCAGTTTGCTTAGCAATCAGCAAAAAGTGCATAAAACACACCCCATACACTCCAGCGCGAGAGATGGCAATATGCATGCCCCCGTGTAAAATAATTGTTGGTTTGTGCGCATGCGCACCTACTTTACGGAAGTTTTGAACCTTAAGCTTACTAACCTAGTACCTGAAATTTACAGTGTATAATCACGCGATAATTCTGCTCTACTAATGATCGATGCCAAATTTCTGTTTGGTTTTACTGTTTAGAATAGGTCAAATATCATTTTAGGTCGGCCATAAACCCACGAAAGCGTTGACAGTTGTCCGTACACAACAGCGCGAGAGTCGTGCTGCCATGCCATCCGCTGAAGCAGCGCCGAAGAAAAAACACGTTCGCTTTGCTAGGATGGAAGAGGGCATTGACTGCGACGAGCAGGAAGAGGATAAACTTTTCGTCAAGCGTAAAGACAATAAGAAGGGATTGAAAAGCGCTCTGAAGGGGGGCAAAGGGGTGCTGCTGAACCCGGGGTCTGATCAGGTTGATGCAGTTCTACCCGGACAAAGCCAGTGCAATACTGGGGCATGCTGGCGACGGCTGGTCAGCCTTGCGCTTTGCGCATCGTTTCTTGGGCTGGTAGGTCTTTCGGTTTGATTGTTGTAACGTAAAATAGAAGACTGTCATATGGAAACATGTAAAAACCTGTGCTTTGCAGCCTTAAAATCCTATTTCTTGTTATTTAATGTAAGTAGGTATTGTCCCGAGTCTGTATTAAGAAGAGATAACTGAAAATAGATGTTAAAAATCATTGTAATGGTAATTTCCTGGTCGCCTTACAATATCCTCGTGGAACAGGATTATTTGCATAAGGGAAGATGCCAGACAAGTAGTGGTTCAACGGATCACAAATCTCACGGTTCGGATCACATTACGGTTTTTGACCCATGGATCGGATCATTTTTCGGATCAGCAAGAAAATAAAAATATTTCAGTTTAACTTGCTTTCCATTTATTTAAAGCAAAGTACTTCTTTGATACCACAGCAAATACTACTAGATTAACTAAGACAGTTTAAACATGATTAAAGAGACAAGAGAACAGCCAGTAAAAATAAGAACAAATATACAAATTACAAGCATAGATAAATACAACAGAATATGTTACAAATAAAATAAGGTTGGTAGTATTCAAATACAGAAATGTAATTAGGGAAAATAACACTGCAGAGGGTTCACTGCATAAATTAAATATAGCTTTTTATCACAGCTGTTTTGTTGTTTGATGATCATTAATGACAGCAGCAGTATTTATAGGCCGCTGTCCCTTAAGACCTGATGCACGGATCCGATATAATGTAACACTGCATAGTGTTCACTGTATAAATTAAATATAGATTTTTATCGCAGCTGTTTTGTTGTTGGATGATCAGCAGTATTTATAGGCCGCTGTCCCGTTAAGACCTGATGCACGGATCCGATATAATGATACACATCACATCCGATTTCTTTCTCAGCTGTTTTCATTCACTTGAGACATAACTGACTGCGTTTAACTGAATGATTGTCGAGATGGGTATTTTGACATAATTTTGTGTGTATGTGTCTGTTCAGAGCAGAAGCAGAAGAGCAGAAGAGGATTCAGTTCGGTGTTCGCGCGCCGTCTGAAACGCGTGTGCGCGCGCTTCATGTTTGTGCGGCTGTGCGCATAGACAACAGCGCGCGAGTAACGAATCGAGTTCCCTTTCGCTTTTTCTCTCTGTAATTGTTTAAAAAATTATATTTAGACACATGATACTGTTTGGTTACCATATTCATGTGTAATTACATAGTATATGCAAGGTACCTGATTACCGTGGTATTAGCATGGTACTATGCAGACAACACCATGTACACCGTCGGGAGGCTGATATTCGCTCAGGCTGAGTGTGGGATGTGTAGTACTGCATTACCAAACTACAATGTTAAAGTGTGTGATTAGTAGAAAAATTGCAGAAATATCTCTTCTAAAGCACATTATTTGTTTTTAAATGTCAAGAACTAACTTGAGCAATTGTAGATCTAGTCTCCTCAAGAGTCATGATTTATGAACAGCTTCTATGCATTCGCTATAAGTACATTTTATTTATTTTTTTAAATACCTATTTTTTTATATTATTATTTATAATATCATAGTATTGTTTGAAGTATCTTGGAGTACCATGTAAATGCTGGGGTATATAAATATGGAAGTACCATCTAATGTCATGACTGTACCTCTGTAAGATATCTATCCATTTTTTCATATGCACATGTTGGAATGTGCACATTAACTGTCGTATATTTTTATATGTATGTATTTGTTTATATGGTATATTTATAGGGAATGGCCATCTCTGTATTGGGCCCTACCTTTGAAGACCTGGCTGTCAATGTCAACAAGAACATCAGTAATTTATCCTATATATTTGTGGGTCGTTCATCTGGATACATTGGAGGTTCCCTGTTAGGAGGGATCCTGTTTGACTGTATGAATCCCCATCTGCTTTTGGGTAAGGCCTATAGACTCCATAGACAAAAGGACTTTGTGTTAATTGAAAGAGACATTTTAATATTTAACTTTTGTAAATCATTTACTTATGAAAGTGTTATAACTGATTATAGGAGTTGGTGTATCAGTTAACTCATAATGCAAAGGTTGCAGGTTTGGGGAATCTGCAATCCTTGCACTATCACCTGATTAAGATGATTAAACTTAATCTAAAATTTAATCTAAAGATTTTAGAGCAGAGATTTATTTTGGGGTGAACTATTTCTTTAAATTAATCAAAAAGAGAAAGGAAAAGCACAGAAAGGGCAAAATAAAGAGAAGGCTACAGAGAAGCAGATTAAATTGCCCAATAAAATATCCCTGTTACTTTTCTACAAGCTATCATGTATGAGTTAGTGACTGTTGTCTGAGGAGCCATGTCTCAGTTTGTTTTGTGTTAGGACCCCACAGATTTGTAGATTTATTTAGCTGAAATATTTTAGAAACTTCAAAAGTAATGGCAGTTACAGGACATTGGAGTATGTTCTCCCCTTTTTGTATTTGTATTTTCTTTTCTTTTTTGGATACATGATGTGTGATATTACAAAGTAATATTAGTGCTTCGTTACTCACAGTTGATTTATATCTGCAGGCTTCTCATTGTTAATCACAGCATTTGGGATGTCTGGTACTCCTTTCTGTAAAAAGGCTTGGCTGCTCACTGTTTTGATGTCTGGTGTGGGGGTGTCAGTGGGAGTTTTAGATACAGGTAAGATAACGTGCCTGGTGTAGACAAGGTGTTATAGTTAAATTCCAGCATTAAGCAATTAACAGTAAGAATTTTAGTAGTATTAAGCATTGTTGATGCTCTGTATATATATATATATATATATATATATATATATGCAGAAACCCTTGTTGGCAAGCACAGAGGTAAGACGTTTTTTGTAGTTGGTCACCAGGTTTGCACACATCTCTTGGTCTTTTAGATTTTGGTCCACTCCTCTTTACATATCCTCTCTAAATCCTCAAGGTTTCTTGGCTATCGTTTGGCAACTTGAAGTTACAGCTCCCTCCACAGATTTTCTATTGGATTGAGGTCTGGAGACTGGTTAGGCCACTCCATGACCTTAATGTGCTTCTTCTTGAGCCACTCCTTTGTTGCCTTGGTGGTATGTTTCGGGTCATTGTCATGCTGGAAAACCCATCCATGACCCATCTTCAGTGTTCTGGCTGAGGGAAGGAGGTTCTCGTCCAAGATTTTACAGTACATGGCCCCGTCCATTTGCCCCTCAATGCAGTGAAGTC
>NW_015626372.1:6240-31077 GCF_001515625.1 Sinocyclocheilus rhinocerous
TATATATATATATATATATAAACAAACCTTTATAGGTGCTACTGTAACAGACTTTCTGGTTGTCAACAGGCGGTAATGTTCTTATACTGAATATGTGGGGAGAGCAGGCTGGACCTCACCTGCAGGCTCTGCACTTTAGATTTGCTGCTGAAGCCTTTGCCTCTCCAATCATAGCCAAGCTGCTCTTTGGCCAGCATTCCGACAATGCCTCCATTTACACGGATCTAGCATCTGGCCACGCGTCCAAGACCTTCGATGCCAGGGTTCCTTTATCCTCCCATCCAAAGAACACCACTCTAACATCCATGTGGGCCTACATTGTGATTGGTGCTTTTGTTTTATTGGTGTCGCTCATCTTTTTTTCCCTGTACTCCTGCAGTTCCCCCAACTCAAATAGGGCAAAAACACCTTCAGGAAAGCAGCAGTTCTCCAAACACCACAACATACTCCTATTCCTGCTGTCCTTGTTCTTTTTTTTGTATGTTGGAAGTGAGGTGGCGTATGGTTCCTTTATATTTACCTATGGCAAGGACTATGTTGGTATGAAACCGGTTGAGGCAGCAGGACTGAATTCACTCTTCTGGGGAACGTTCGCGGCTGGTCGTGGTCTGGCCATATTCTTTGCTGCTTGTCTGCGGCCAGGCATCCTGATCCTACTGAGCCTAGTGGGCACCACAGTTTCCGCACTCCTGCTGTGTCTTTTTAGTCGAAATCCCCCTATGCTCTGGGCATGCACTGCTATATATGGTGTCTCTATGTCTACCACCTTTCCCAGTGGAATTTCATGGGTTGAGCAGTACACGACTGTGTCAGGGCGGTCAGCTGCAGTGTTTGTGGTGGGTGCAGCTCTTGGAGAAATGGTTCTGCCAGCTCTGTTGGGCTTATTACTGGGGCAGTTGCAAAATCAGCCATTGCTGATGTACCTGGCACTTGGCACATCCACCTTCACTTCTATCTTGTTCCCTGTCATGTACAAAATAGCGTCACCAGGAGGGGACACCACCTTGAGGAAAATGCCAGGGAGACGCACCAAGGATGCTGATGAGAGTGAGTACCAGCAAGCACTGCTGGATAATGCGGAGGAAGAAGAGGAGCAGGAAAATGAAAGTGAAGCTGACCAGTGGAATGATGCAGACTTTGAGGTGATAGAGATGGATGATGCCAGCCTATTGAGCTCTCCTTCTAAAGCCTCAGTGCCTCCTGAAGTTGCAGCTAGTGCACTTGCTGCCCAATCAGTGGCCGCCCCATTGTCGCCACCCTCAAGAGACCCCACTCTGTCTAACACACTGCCCTTTTCCACAGACTCTCCCAGACGCAAACTGTTAATGTCCCTCAACAGGGAGAAAAAAGACTAATATGTTGCACTACATCAAAGAGGTCTCAGACTTTAGCCCTTAGCCAGGAACTGAGAAGTGGCAGCCTTTTTATTTTCTTGAGTGAAAAGATCACACTAGCCAGTTGATTTGGTATTTTCTAAATGCCAACTGCATGTTTGACGTTCATTACATAAAGCAACATAACCCAAACCAAGCCTTTTCCTGCTCACCACGGTACAGGATTATCTTAAAGAAGCATATTATACATAAACTGAATTGTCCTGTTATTTCAGATCAGCCTAATTATTGGACACCAACGTATATTAGGATTATATTAGGATATCTCTCCTCTCTTTTGTCTCAGATTTGCTCTCATTTGTTATTGCTAATTAATAGACCATAAATTAAATTATTCTGTACAATGGTAACCAGCACAATTCACTAGTTCACAAGTCTGTGAAATTAAGACAACCATTTTTTTGTATTGTATGGTCAGACTCAGAATGAATGTAAAAAGTTGCATTAATAATATTTTGATGCTGAAGTCTTTGTTGAAAGTCCTTTTATGTTTACAAAATATTTATTTTCATTTTTCAAATCATACTGAATGTTGATTTTTTTAAAAATCACAAAATAGTTAATATTTATTAAAGTCTGATATTAACCAGATGTGACTTGTGTGTAAATTGTTTTTTGTCCGACAAGCTTCAAGTGACGAGGTCATTTCCATTGCTCATATCAGGTAGCCCTGTTTATCGTGATGATCTTATTTGTAAGAAGTCCCACTGTGTAAGAAGTCCCACTGAACATGGCTGTATAAACATCAAGTGTCTTCTACAGTGCAGCTGTTTGGACATGGCCTGTGATTAGAGGCAGCAGCTGCCGGTTTCCACAATTTTTGCACTTTTTTCTTTGGTGTTTTTCAGATTCTGTAGTAAAGTCTTATTACTGTCCCGAGTTATTGTAACTGTGACCTTATTTTCATATTGCCTGTAAATTGCTAGTGTCTTAATGTTCCCCAGGTGCATGTGCAATAATAGTTTATGGTTCATGGAAAGCATGAACAAGCATGAAAAACATTGTTTAAACCCTTTCCAATAAAGATCTGCAAAGCTTACAGTATACCCCAAGATGATGTAAGGGGCCCATTTTGACTGAAACAAGCATTTGTTAAATACATTGAATTTTATTATGTCAGTATTAAATCTCCACCCACAAATATTCTTTAAAAAACAAAGCACCTTACATTTTTTACAGGTTTACAAAAACATAGGTTATGTAACTCTGGTAGGTAGCATAGGTCGGTAACAATGTCTGGTTTAGAATAGAGAAAGCATTAGAAAAGTATTTTAAAAGAACAATTGTGCACACAGACAATAATACTTATCAAACATATTGCAGAAGTCTAAGTTAAGGCTGATACTGACTTGCTTGTCCTCAGACTTGCCTCTGTCGAGAATGGAGACAAAACCTCCCAGCACATACATGTGAAAACATTTTTAGATTTCTTTTTCAACAGTGTTCATAGACAGAATTTTTGATAAATTTATGCAAGGTTTATTCACAAAAGACTGATCTAACAAAACAAAAAACAAAAATCATGGGAGTCAAACATTGTTCCACACGAATTACAGCCAGTACTGAATCTTCTTCATTTACAAATTGCTACAGCACATAAGGGTTCAGTTTAGAAAGGATTATGCTGTAAATGTCTGACCTGTCAATCTGCAGAAATGTCGCCATTTAATGAACACTCTAAAGACAACTACCAAGCAAATTCAAACACAGTGCATCAAAATCAGCTTCCTCTTTTCTGTATTTAAGGCCTCTTTAGTCCCACTGCACTGCAGTACCACACACAGTCAAACAGTATAAGATGGAAACTTCAAAGACACGGGAAAAAAAGCACCTTTTCAAAATATTAAACACAGAAATTGTGCTGAATGGCACAGTGTTTAGCACCAGAGTAAAATGGAAGGGGGACAGACTGCTGGACTATCAGAACTGCTCTAGCAGCTGGCGAAGATATGATCCTCGGGAAAGATGCCGATTAACACGAGACAATTTGTAGAGTACAGGGCAGTCCAAAGAGACGCATGGCACTTGACGTTCAGCACTCCCACTGCAACTTCTACATACCTGTCAATCAAATCACAACAGAAGAACATAAAAGACTGACATATGACAAACATGAAACATGTGATCTCTATTCTCATGTAGCCAGGGATGGGCATTTTCCAAAAACTTTGCATTCGAATATTTGGCCTCATAAAAAAACGAATATTCGTTCATTTAAATGAGGTTTAATGAGAAAGACGTTATTTTTTAATTATCAAGTTGTTGTCACGATTTCTGAACAAGCTTATGATTAGCCGTTACACAACAATGTTCTACAGCAACGTTACGTTATATCACAAGGTTTTTTGGTTGAAAACGTGTAAACAAAACAAAAAATACATAAAAAAAAGCATTCAAGATAAAGCAGAGCAAACGGAAAAATCAAACAGAATGTGCCAATTATAGTACAGAACGTAGGCTACATATACTCGAGTCGGCCTATATTTATTGTGTTTACATTGTTTCACGTATTAATTCTGAGAGAAACAATAATATCCACATGCTCGGGTTAAAGTTTGTTCCTCAGTCTGATAACAATAAGAACGCGCTGACAAAGATAACGTGTGCTAACAGTTTCTTAGCGCTTTGTGTTAAACCTCTCTCCCTCGAGGAACCTTTATATATGTCTCAAGATCATTTGGCTATCAGATGCGCTCTCTTCTCGGCTCAATCGGAGTACAGCTGCGCTTACCTGCAGTCGTGAATGCAGTGATGGACAGCTGTCCTTCCTCAGTCGACTGTTTGGATTTCATGTGATTTCTCATTGTGGTGGTGATATTATGATAAATCAGTTTCACTAATTCATTTGATCAGAAGTAATTACATTTTGTCAGATCATTTAGTAAGATCATTTAGATCAAAGTCAGGGGCGGATTTAGTGATTTGGGGGGCCCCGGCAAAATACAGGAATGGGGCCCTATACAATTTCACACATTTACAACCTTGAGGTTCCTTTCACTGTTGCTCGCTGCTGCACGACCGTGTCCCATAGTTGTGTCTAATCTTTTAGATTTTTCATGTACATGTTATAAATAAAGGATTTCTTTAATGTTGTAAATCCCTTATTCACATTTAAACAGGTTATAATAGTATTAGAGTAGGTTGGACACTAGGTGGTGCGTTGGGGTAATTTTCACTATGCAATTGTCTACACAACGCAAGGCTCTCTAATTCTAAACTTTAAAATATACATTTATTTTTTTTAATTTTAATTGCACATTTAAATTAAACTGAAGGAAATTATAAATTTACACGCTTAAGGATTATTTCAACCAAACATGAAGTGTGCCTGTGTGGAAAGTGACTGCATGGTCCTTCTTGGGTCTTTCACAAAAAAAAATGAGCGCCGTTTAAACAAATTAAAATAGGCCCTATATAATATGCACTGTTGCTTAGTATTAAAATTATAGCTTCAGATGCATGATATTTGTAGGGCACTATGAAATCCGTTTTATTTTTCCAAAATCACTGAACGCGCATCTCGCATATAAAAAGCATTTTAGGGGGCCCTTGGCTTTTGGGGGCCCAAGGCGGTCGCCTACCTTTGCCTAATGGTTAAGTCCGCCTCTGATCAAAGTAAATCCAAACTTCGCGAGGCAGATGACGACATTCTGTGATCAAATACTATCAACTTGTTAACACGCTCCACAGCGCCACCCAGTGCATTTAGTTATAACTGCTTAGGGTGTATCATGGATTCCCTGCATTTACGGCCAGCAAATCAACACATAGTAAAATTCGAATAGTGTTTTATTATTCGAATAATAATTTCAGACCGAATATTCGAGTATTCGTGCACACCCCTAAGCCAGACTTTTGACTAAAGGGCCCAAATGTGGTCCCCATTGCAGCTTAAGTTTCTTTCACACAAAACATGTTTCAAAAAGTGAAGAAAAAAAAAACACCAAGAACAAACAAAGAAACAAAAAACCCCACTGTGTTAGATCAAATCTCCACGCCAGAATTAATAGATACAGACCCGGACACCAGACCCTGTCAGAAAATATCCTTTGTCTAGTATCTGAACAACTAGTCAGCGTAGATGTTTAATACCCAAAACCCATTAACAGTGAGTCTTGTCTGGTAACCAAAACTGTATTAACAGAAGAGCAGAAGCAGGGGGCCGTTCTTCATACCTCGCATAATACATCTGAGATGATTTGACATGTCAGATCTATTAATCTCGATACCTGATTTCTGGCTAATTTGGTTCTTCAAACAAGTTAGCGGATTTGATTAAAATAACTGGATTAAATTGTCTGAGATTACTCTGTGTTGACATGTTCTTTAGAAAGGGCAGATATATCGATTCTCGAAACCATGATCAGCAATGATCATGCAAAAAAATCACATCATATAATTAAGATCAAGGAAGCAGCCAGGCAGGCAAAATGACAAAAGTTCTAATAAATAAAATGTGTAACCATTTTTAAAAATGATTCCCAATTATTTTTCACCATTTCAAGAGTATTGTAATTAGCAATTCATTTAAATTTGAAGTGGATTTGTTATACGTGACAGCATTAATTAAAGTTTCTTAGTCAGCTGTCTTAAGATGTGTCTTATGGATTGTGTTTAAATTAACTGTGCATCATAAAAGCATTTAGAGATTTGAGAAGATTTTCAACCATCAAATGGACACCAAAAGCTTAACAAATAAATGTCAGGCTGAAGGAAACTCTATTTTGTCCATAGAAGAGGCATGCTTGAACCGAGGGTGCGACATATCAGAACAGAACAAAAGGACGAGTTTGTTCAGCAATGTCATTTCAGCAAATAAAATGAAATGAAACAGATTAACTTAAATCATAGTTATATTTGATCGTTGAAGGCCAGTAGCAAATACACCAATAAATAAAGTGAAATTAAAATAAAGTATATGTATAATTGTATGTATTTAATTATTCCAGGTTTGCTTCACATTTTGTTTATATTACCATGTGTTTTTATTTATTTATTTATTTTAAGGAATACAAAATGTGTTTTTGTTGAAGTGAGACAAGTAAAGATCATTTATTGTTGAAATCATTATCTGTCTGGTTTCACATGCAGTACAGCATACATATACAATTTACTAACCAAATTTAAATGAATCATTTCAGTTAAACAACATTAAATTAAATCGCTTATTTTAATAGCCAGACATTTCTTAAATAGTCAGATGTAAATGTAAAAACTGTGGTGACAGAATGCTGGTGTTAAAGGGCTTCTATTGTGAGAACCACCCTTTGGTCAGTTTTCAGGTCATTAAAGGGTTAGTTCACCCAAAAATTTTAATTCTGTCATTAATTACTCACCCTCATGTCGTTTCAAACCCGTAAGACCTTCGTTCATCTTTTTGGGTGAACTAACCCTTTAAGACTGTCTATTTTGTTTTTACGTGCCCGTTTAGGGTTTTCTGAAATAACCTTGGAAAACACAGCAGAACATCTGCTTATGGATATCTGGCTAGTGTAAAACTTGTTGATTCTTAGAAAGTAATTGATAAAATAAGCACTTCTTAAGAAGAACCAATCCAGTTGAAACTTCAAGCAGGCTTAAATAAAACAGCTTACTACCAGATTCTGTATAAAGCCAGCTTAAAGCTAATCAGGGATGCTTTCTCAAAAGCAAATATTTTCGCAGTTCATTGTTACCAATATAGTTTAGCGGAACTTGCAACCATAGTTGGCTAACAATGCTTTTGGAAAATGCACCCCAGATCGGAAATGATGGAATCAGATGGTCAGTGAACAAACCATGGCCATCTAAGACTAAGGGTGCTTTCACACCTGTAGATCGATTGCTTTGTTCTGAAACAGGTATTACAATTATTACAATGTTGCTTTTTATTCTTGGTGCGGTTCGCTTTCATATGGCAATGTTTCTAAACGGACCAAATTTGTTAATACAAGTCACGCGTGAGTAAACGGTTCTCTCATTGGTCAAAGTTCCACGGTTCATTTTCCAGGATTCCACTTAGCTGTCACGGCTGTCATCCGTCAGGATGGAAAGACAACAGCTTCGCGGGCTTATTGTTTTTTTTTTGTAGATGTCGTTATATTAATTTATCACTTTGAGCAGGAGTCCAGGATTCATCGGGAAAACATTTTTAAAATGCACATACTAGGAAGAAGAGCAATAAGACGGCATTATAAAATGAAAAAGTGCGCTTTGATTTTGAATGGCGAAGACGTGCTCACCCACAGACATTCACAGGTTCATTTTGAAGTATTAGCAAAACAACAAAGCTAATGCTTTTCACAGAACTTACGTAATTACCCATTACACATTGAGATATAGCCTGGTTCGTTGGTCCGTTAGATCGGATTGCTTTCTCACTACAACCGAACCGCTCCAGAGTTCGTTTCCAATCGAGCCGAGACCACCTCTTTCAGGCGATCTCGGACCGATTGTTTTGGCGCGGATCCGGGCGCGATTGCCGTGTTCACATATGCCCAAACGAACCGAGCTAAGGGGGGAAACACGCCAGGTTCCGAAACAACAGCCCAGGTGTGAAAGCACCCTTAGACAGATTTGTGAACAATATTTGAGAGAAATAGGCCTTTTGTGGGAAACGCGCCAGGTTCTGAAACAACAGGCCAGGTGTGAAAGCACCCTAAGACAACATGACCTCTTACCTTTAGGAGCTGGTCTTGCTGGCTTTCCCAAAGCCGCAAGTCCTGGTGTAGGTGGAAAGCAACACGCTGGGGTTCAGCCCGACAACGTTCACACACTCCTAGCTGTGTCAGCTCATCACAAACCGGGCAATGCAGCGTTGTAAAGTACTGAGAGATGGTGCATTTTCTTGTGCCCTCCTCCCCTCCTCCACTCACAGAGCTCCATGCCTTCTGTACCTATGCAGTGAATAACACCACAAACAGACATGCAGATTTTCACTGGAAATGTCTTTTCATTTAACTGTGCTTTTTAAAGGTAAAGCATAGTTTTTTGGATGTTAAAATACTTTCTCCAATTTGTATATGCTTAGTTAACTATATGATTGAATTTCATCCCCAATAAATAAATAATGTAAATACTGTGGTTCTGCTCTGCTATCAGCACAAGCTCTATTAGTTTGAAAATTTTTACCAGCCAATAATGGCTCAAACAAATGGTATTTGTTGTGAGTTTGATGTGGCACTACCTGTCCTAAGCAAACGGCAGTATTTGGGAAATCAGTCATTATTTTTAAAAATCAACAGGGCACAGACATGAGGGGAACTTGTCTGAATAATCGAATGCAAAACTCATGCCATTCTGTTTGAGCATCCAGACCAGCTCAACAGAGCAACACTGGCTCAAGCAATATTTGAGAACCAGACAGCAAGGGTTTTTATTATTCAGGAGAATTAACATACTAATGGTTTACTTACAGTTGTCTCTGCATATGGAACTAGTACAGGTGAAAGTATTTCAATATGTAAAACATTACACATTTGCAGTCTTATAACCTACCACCAGATGGTGCCTTTATATCAATACTAGCTAGTATAATTCAGTAATAAAGGTACAAGAACTAGTTGTAGATACACCCATTTAAGGGGAATGATGTTTCAATGTCAAGCTTAATCGTTTATATTTTGCATATGCTAAAAGACAAAATGACAAATAACTAACCCTCGGCAACTCGTGGTACCAGCTGAACACATCTACTCCAATCAGGTTGAAAATTCGTGCGAGAGGTGGCAAGATCTGCTTGGTGATGTAGTAGGTTGCATTGAGGCGCAGGCTGGGGTCCTGCAGTACCTCTACAGGACGTCGAACCAGCTGTATGAGCGGCACTCCTGGCATCCCGTACACAATAACATACGGCACTCGCTCACCCACACGTGGCTCTAAACGTCGATCGTGCGCCATCATACGCCTGAGAGACAGACAGAAAAGAAAAAGCAAAAAAAAAATTAAAGAAAAATATTGGACAGCAACCTTTGTGTGTTATTTTAAAGCATTTGGATTAAGCCTGCAATCAGAACACATAAACAGCAGCAATATTAACAAAAGAAGGAATTCCCCCTCAACTATGACTCTAATCTAATTCCAGCATCTGTTAATGGGTGTGTTGCTAGGCAGCAGCATCAGGTACAGTAAGGCAGTTCTGCAGCATGCAGACAATAAACTGAGCTCTGTCTGGAAAAACACACATATTCAAACATGCAAACCAAAAATGTCTGCACTTATTAAATACAGTGCACAACCTGTCATTTTCTACAAGTTTGCCTAGATTATTATGTAATATGGGGGTTCCTCAATTTGCATGCAAAAACTGTTTAATAAACGGTTTAAAAAATTTTTTTAATGAAGAATAATAAAGCATTTTGGCACAAATCAGCGCAATGACTCAATCTGTAAAAGACCTGTAAAAAGATTCATACCAACCTAAATGTGCAACTAAACAGAGGATGCTACCCTCTCCTCATTCCCTGTTTTATTGGGCACTGTCAATATTAGTGACTTTTCCATGAGTTAAGCAGTATAGATGTGACAATTTGTCATCAATAACTCAATTGCAAGAAGGGCCAGAGCAGTATATTTAACCCTTGTGCGTCAATTAAAAAAAGTTACACATAGGTCCATAGTGGACAAAAATGTCCATGTCAAAAAACTGTCATAAAAATTTGAAGCTTGGGAGCACAGAGTTAAGTTTGGTCTCATTTTAAAGAAGACCCATGGCAGATTATTGTTGAAGTAAAAAAAGTTTAAAAAGTGAAACCAAAAAAAAAAGTTCTAGATGTTTAGGTTTATGAAAATGATTTATGAACGATGTTTTATATAAAATATATATGAAAAATGTTGAACTCTATACCTGCTAGAAAATCAAAGCCATAAATCTAAACAAGTTGTATTCCAAATTTGAGGTTGATATCTCAAAAAATGAGCTTTCAGTAAGATTTTGTTTGGGCGCAGTACCAAATTTTCCCCATTAGATACCAGCAAAACTCTGCTGGTGCACACAGTGGTTGGGATTTGTGATTTGCAGTAGAGTTTTTCTCTCTCAAATATTACAAGAACACACACACAATTTTTATTTTTTATGACATACAAACCACACTCCGACATCCATACCAACACACCCACACAATTATAGCTGCATTATTTATCCAATTGACTCTATAATATGCAGAAGCAGAAAACAGAAATAGAGCGAGTATTTTCTTTATAGGTCAAACCTGAAAAAATGGCACCATCTGGTAAAAAATAGTAAAAAAATAAATTTTAAAGCCTTGCCAATATAATGAAAGCCTATCACCAAAAATTGCATAATTTTACAGTTAAATTTATTAAAAATAGCAGTTTTAATGGGTTTCAATGGGGACATTTTTGTCCTTAAGGTCCTGAGAGGAACAATTTTTTGTACCTAGTGCAAAACAGATTTATTAAAGGAAATGGAAGTGAAATAGTAAAATTCCAATAAAAATACACACCTGTGCCAAAATGTATGCAGTTGGCAATAACACAGGCAAAATGATCAAAAAAACAAAACTGAAAAGGACAAAAATGTCCAAAAGGTCGCACAAGGGTTAAAGTTATGGACAAACTACATTCTAGAACATTACACGATGTTTGAATTTAATCAAATGAGAGGTTGCAAAAATGAACACACTCTTAAGCAAAAGTGGCCAATTTATTTATTATCTGTCTTTTTTTAAATGAATTATTTTAAATAGATGTTTATTTTCCTCGTTTCCCTATATTCACATCATTTAATGTGGTGAAGAACAACAACACAGAAGATCAGATATATCTTTACTTGTCAAAATAACAGAAATCAATTAAATTACACTTTTTTTTTTTCAAATTCCGTAAACATCCACTAACATATCCTTCAAGTAAATTGTGCAAAATGTTTTATCCATGGGATTCAGTATTTATCTCTCCTCACATTCAACTTTAACACAGATTTTGCTTGTAAGGTGTGTTAAGTTTATTTGCAAAGCACATTACCTACACATCGGTAATTCAGTTCAGCTTCATTTAGGCTTGGTGTTTATAATAAATGTTGTTTATAATGAATACAACTATAAATATATAATACAATTAAATACATGCTCTTATACCTAAAACTTTTATTGTTCTGTATACCGTGAAATTTGAAAGATTTTTGGGCAGTGAGGGGTACTATGTTTACAGTGTTTAGAATGTTTCTGTTTTATTTACCACTATTTTACATTATTTCTGAATGTAACAATAATAAATAATAATAATAAAAATGCTACTTTTAGTACACCAATGCAATTTATGAGTTTTGTTCCACCTCTTTACATTGCAGTTTTGAGCAAACTCTAACAAACTCTAAAAGACTTTATACATTTTTTTTTTAATGGAATTCTTAATTTTCATTATTGCTTTGTCAATTTGAATAAGAAAACACAATGGAAAATTTGTTTCTGTTAATGTTTGGAGCACTTAAACCGGCTCATGCATTTTCTGTAAAGCTGCTTTCAAACAATGTGTATTGTGAAAAGCGCTATACAAATAAATTTGAATTGAACTTAATTGAATGTTAACCTCATCAAGGTGTTCTGTGCTCTCATGCGTACACCAATTGTGTTTACATATTAATGCTTCTTACAGACATATTGTCCCTGTGTGTTGATAGACAACGGCAAACTAAACTCTAGTTCTGACTGCATTGCTGGGGAACGCAAAAAAATGCACACTACCTATATGTCTCACTGTACCTATATGACAACAGTGTTAAAAAGATGACAGCGGTAAATGAACAGTGCTAAAATAAGCATTTCATCTAAATATTTTGCTGTAATCTCATACGTAATACAGTGCAGAGACTGGATGAAAACTCTTCCCTCTCTTGAATAAAGTGTAGAAAAGCTCAGAATCTAAATGACGTAGATGTGCACTTTCCCTCAATTACAACGCAACTGCAACTTTTTCACATAATGATAAACACGAGTGCTATCACTGTCTTCCGTAACCTGTAAATATCTCTTAATATCTCAAAAATGAGTTTTAATCTCAGATGACATCCATACTTGGCATTGACACACCTTTTCATATACATATACTTACTCACCTGGTGAGTTCCAGAGCAGGGACACAGGCCCCTGGTCGGTACGATCCGCTTCCACGGTACTCTTTGGCAAAAATGAGGTCCTGCATGCTGGCTTTGGCCTCTAGCACCTTCACACATTGCCGCTGCACGTACTGCTTCACCTGGCTGATGTCACGTGACTCGAAAAGCAGCTTCAGAGACCGCTCCAGAATCTAACAAAATAGAATTTCATTCATTAACCTCAACTGCCCTCTGGTTGAGAAACACGGCATTACAACTGCAATGACAGATGGAGCAGGACATTATCAAGTGATTGGGAAAAAAGAAAATAATAATTTTGGAATGCTAGTTACCTTGGCAACAGCAGGGCAGCCATCACGACGTACAGTTTCAATGCCTTTGGCGTCAAAGACTGGGTTTTTCTGATCCATGCTCTCATACATGTATCCAACATAACGCTTCTTAGTCTGTAACACGCATGGGAGGTACACCTATCCAAACGCACAAGAATGCAGACAGACAAAATTGGAATACAGCAATCATGTGGCTTAAAATCGCTCCCCTTCAAAATAAAAACTCAGAGTACACTCAGAGACAAACCACAGATCTAAACCAGTTCACAAACCTTCTCAAACTTCAATTTGACAGGTTTAGGGTTGGCGGCAGTGACAGCCTCTGCAATTTCATTACCAATCTTAAATGCCTGTTCCTTGGTTGCTCCTTTCAACAACACAAACATACTAAAAGAGAGAGACAGACGGGTATCAGAGACAGTATAACACTGTGTACTAAGCAGGCACAAAACAACAACAAATTTCCACTGACAAGCAATTTGTCTGTTCACACTGAATGCAAAACTACTGCACAACAAAACAGCCAATGAGAACATTCTGATGTTTATGTTAATAGTGTCTGCTGATTTTTGAACACTAAGTTATATTAACTTGACACCGAGTTCTGTTCAGAGAACACTCTCACATATCAGACAGGGCAGGGATTTCATTAAAATCAATCAGAAGGCAGTATAAATATTAAAATCGGACTGCATTTGGCCCACCACAACAATGAACAAAGTTTCAGAGGGAGGCAGTGCCTCCACAGCACTATGATTGGCTAAGTAATCTGGTAATATTATAATGCTTACCTAACAATCAGACTGAATGAGTCAAAATGGAGTAATAAAAAAAAAATTCACACACCTGCTTGGTCACATCAACATTGAAATAAACTAGTTTTTATTTCTCTACCTGTCTGTATCTCCGTAGACAACATGTGCTCCCCACTTCTTTGTGTCATTGACCATCTTTATGGCTCTCTCCAAAGTTTCTCGGGCCTTGTGCACAATGCTGTCACCTACCTGGTGTGTGAGGAGAGAGACAGAATATTTACTCACCGTAATCACACACACACACACACAAACCGCATTATGTCACCACTTGATGTTCAATGTAAAATCTGGCTCTTAAAGTAAAGACAGTTTTAATTTATATATTTGGTCATATCATGCAAATTGTGCGTACAACACTGCTGCATACCAGTTAAGAAAGACTGGCCCTTCCAGTCAAACATCAAGTGTAAACCTAAAATTATTTATCAAACACAAGCATTCAAATAATCTAAATCGGCAAGACCTTAGATTAGGTAACATTATTCACTATTAACTAGTTCCTTATTAACTAGTGTTCAGTCTGTAAAATGTCTTGAATTTAGATACCAGCCAAAAACTTGCTGCACAAAACCAAATTTTAATCAAAACCTTTTAAAAGGTGATAAGGCTATTTATTTTGCCATCGTAACAAATAATGGTTACATGGTTAGTTGTTTTTTCTTTCTGCCAGTGATCAAATATGTCATGCGACTCATTTTTGGGTTGCAACCATTCATTTTGGAACCACTGATTTAAAATGTAAAGTTAGAGTACTGTGGCGAGGGGGGCGTGGTTTAGCGGGGGCTGCAGCGGGAGAGAGCGGTCGGAGACGAGCGGTGAGTAAGTAGGTCAAGTGCATGATGACATTCACCTGCTTCTCGTTTCAGTGATTGGCCTGGAGAGACCGTAAAAAGGCTCAGGGGGAACAGAGAGGGAGAGAGACAGACTGAGGTCTCGTGTGGGAGAGACTGTGGCCGTGGCACAGAGATACGCAGAAGTGCTATATAAGTTTTGTTTGTTTTGCAGCGCCAGAGCGCCTGCTTGTATTCGCTGTTCCTACGGGACGCTTAATAAATTACCCGAGCCTCAGTCACGCTGACTCCGACTTCTTCCTGCCATACTAAAGAACCTCATTACAAGTACCCACCTCAACACTGGGCATACGTCCAGAGAAGCTGGCAGCAGTGTAACCAAATGTGACATTGGCAATAAGTTTAAGGCCAAGCTGCCTGGCATCCAGCAGGCGTAACAGAGCTTTGTCGTTTTTGTACGCCTTCATGGACTGCTTCACCATGATCCTCGTCTTCAAAATCTCCTCCAGCATACTTGGCAGGACACCCCTCCGCACTGATGACTGAGCACACACACAATTTGAGTTGAGCTGACTCGGACACAGGCATTGTAAGAAAGATATTATAAATTATATTATTATTAAATTGACAATTCTTGCTCTGAACACATCTCATCCAGCCAGATTTTAAAGCAAACTGTGAATGCACATCTGTTGAATTTTATATCACTGCATTATATCAATTTTTGTTCATAGAATGACCTTTATGATGCTTGCTAACCAAAAGCAGAAGAAACATCAACATTGTGATATTAGCTATATTATTTAAATTATTAATTGAACCCTGGTGTTAATTGTCATATTCTTGTTGCTACGGTTTTATAACAGCAATAAGTCTTAAGAAAATTTTGGTTAATTGTGTCATTGAGCTCTTGTCGATGTCCATAAACCTGTGATCATTTCTGAGAAGCTGATGCAGTCACACTTTTGGAAACCTGTTTCACATGCTATTTTTCACAAATAGTAGGCAGTACAGTATACAGCAAGGATTCAAGTTACAGTAGTATTCCCTTTCAACTACTTGCAACCAAATTTAATGGCTCATCACATGATCATGTTGCCATTTAAGGATCATTTAAATGTAGGTATTTAAATGAAAGGGGTTAATGGCAGTGTAATCTCAGAACTACCTTAACAAATGCGACACCATTGGGAGAAATGGTGATGTCATTTCTGAGCTGGTAAAGGACGTCAGGGGGGACTCTGAGAGATGTACAACCAAACCTGAACTCATCACACCTGAGAGATAGTGAGAGAGTGGAAGAGATAAACACCACCAGAACCACAAAATAGATACAGTGGATATATAGAAATACTGCATTATTACACGCTACAACACTAGATCTAATGTAGTTTTACTCTAAATCCAAAAGCTGCTTACGTTCCAAGATTCTCAACGTGTCCAAGGCTGGTGGAGAAACAGTAATTGTAGGCAATGACGATAGATGGATACAATGACTGGAAATCCAACACAATAACAGAGTTGCTATAGAAACGCGACTCTGGCTCCATGACAAGCGGAATGCACTGTGGGGCTCTTTGCTGAGCACGCTGCTGTGTGCTTGGAGTCACTGGGATGTAATTCATTGGTTTTGCGATCCTTAACATCATTGATTCCACACGGTACTGCAATAGAAGGAAAAAGATTAACTACCAACACAAAACTGCAAAAAAGTATTTATGAATCTAATTATTAAAAACCTAAATATAATATACATCTGTGAATCTCTCTATTTCAAGAATTAAAGGAATACTGGATCTCATTCACTAAGCATGCGTACACAAATTTCATCATTATACAATTATTATACATTTATGTATAGTTAAAATTAAATTTATATTATAAATAATATATTTGTATAATATATTTCATCATGCACAGTGATAGAGTAAGAAAAGCTACTATTGCTCGAGCTACGACAATATAACAATGCAGATATATGCATATGTACAGCTGTCTAATGACAGGTCTATAATCTGGGGCTGTATTGAAGGCGTTTATTGTGAATTTGGCATAATTGTTTGTGAGAAGTTCTCCTGTGCGTACAGGAAGAAATAATCCATGCCATTATTAGTGAATGTGAATCAATGTTTTTTTAAATACTTGATCAATAACTTTGCACGTACCCTATCGATACACATATTGTACTAGGAATCTAGCAGACTTATGACAAATTAAAATATGTACTAAAATTGGCTCAAAATATCAAGTATGTCTGATTCTTCAACTAGATGGAATCATAGCCTGAAGCTTAAAAAAAATCCGTTTTCCGTGCCCACTATGTGATTTTCTGTGACTGCCCAATATCTGCACACTGATTTTTGTCAACTAGTGTCGACTCCTCCAGACTGCAAAATATTGCAAAAGTTGTGTTATGTATTCTAGCCTTTACTTCCTAACAAATGATTCTTAAGAACCTGTTCTTACTGAATTTTTCAAAATGACATTTCAATAATGTTTCAAGACATTATTTTCAGTTATAACTCTAAACAAACTAAGAACTGTTACTGTGTCATATTATACTTGTGACACTTAAATCACTAATCACTAATGTGACAACATTTAGTGTCTGTAAGAAATAATAATAATAATAATAATAATAATAAATGCATTATGCATTCAGGGTGCATTAAGTTGATTAAAAGTGACCGTAAAGACAGTGTTACAAAAAACAAAAACAAAACAACACATTGTATTTTAAATAAATGCTGTTATTTTTTCGTTCATTGTAATTAAAAATGCATAACTGTTTTCACAAATATATTAGACAGCACAACTGTTTTTAACATTGATCAGAATAAAAGTGGCTATGATCAGCGATGTTCGCGTCTTTCATTAATCCAGTCATTAACATGCTTGTCTCAATGACAAGCGATACTGATGTTGTTCTGAAAGGATTGATGCTCCAATAAAAACACTGATAAAAATAGTCTTAATTAGTAATTGTACTTTTGAAAATTGTGAAAAGTAATGCACAAAATAAAATTACCGGAGAAAAAAAACGAACCGAAACATTATTCTATTACTATATGACTTGATTTAAGTTTACTTAAAAGTTTTTTTGTTTTGTTTAAAAGTTTATGCCTATTAAATGTTAAAAAGTCTATTACAAATTTTACTGTAATGTTGAATGACTATATTCACTCATTTAATTCCCAGATTTTTAAAAAAAATTTTTATCTAACATCTGTACCAGTATCAGTATTATTATTTGGTAAAAAGCTATTAAACAAATATTTAAAATATACCATCTTTATGTTCAATGAACATAAAGCTTTTCATTTCTTCAACAACCATGTTGGAAGATGTACTCATGTACACATATTCCAGGATGAAAATACAAAGATTCATCAGGCTTGTGCAATCAAACTTTTGTATAGACACAATATAACACTCGTAGCTGTGTGATATGGCTCTATCACCACGGCAATGAGTATGATATTGCTCACTTATCAAACAGCACCTACATAAAATTGTTTGGGAGGGTTTCAAGAAAAAATCCTCTGCTCTCATCCAAAAACAAACTCCAGAATATTCCAGACACTACTGGAACTTCAAACGGGACAGGGTTCTATGGTCAGATGAAACTCAAAAAGGAGCTTTTTGGCACACATATGGATTTAAAATGATACACACGGATAAAAAAGTACCCCATGCCCACAGTTTAATATACTGCTGGACCTTTAATGTTGTGGGCCTGTTTTTCTGCTAGAGGTCCTGAACATCTTGTTCAGATACATGGCATCATGGATTCTATCTAACACCAACAGATTTGACAAAAATTTCAAAACCTCACTGCCTCTGCTAGAAATCTTATAATGGGCCGTGACTGGATCTTCCGTCCAAACAGTGATCCAAAACAAACATCATAATCAACACAAAAATGAGTCACTGAACACAAAATGAAGGTTCTGCCATGTCCATCCCATGACCTGAACCCAATAGAAAATTAGTAGGCTGAACTAAAGAGGAGAGGAACAACATGAACTTGGGAATTTGAAGGATCTGGAGAGATTCTGTATGGAAGAATGGTCTCATCTCTTGCCAGATGTTCTCAAACCAAATCAGGCATTATAGGAGAAGATTCAGAGCTATTATCTTGGCAAAGAGAAGTTGCAAAAAGTGGCAAAGAACCTTGGCCAACGTGTAATGGATAAAAACATTTCAAAATGAGATGTTCCCATCATTTTCAATCATTTTACTTCAATGAAAGGATAGATTTTTGTGGATTCTTTGAATGAAATATCAAAAGGATATACAATGCATATTTATTTTCAAAGCTTTCTTTGCTCATATCTACCAAGGGGGCTATTAATTCTGACCCCAATTTTATATAGTGATCAGACAGACAGCTAAAGGCATCTGTGTAACAGGTTTCAGATGGATGCTTACCTGTGACCCCCTGGTTAGCACGTGGTAGAACTGGATTCCAAACACGCGTGCCAGTTCACTTGTCCTGCCAATAATATCCTGCTGCTGGAGCAACTGGACTGTGCCACACACACGGCTCACATAGTGATCCACCACTTTCCACCTAACCCAAACAACAGAACACCCCAATAGAACACACACACAAAATGTAATAAACAGTATTTTGTTTGTACAACCAGTAAATATCATGTGCACAGTACAAAAATGATATCCCATAAATTATGCATAACACCTACATGATATTGAGTCATAAAACAACAAATTTGAGAAGACAATTGCTTAAGATACTACAGTTATTTTCAGAGAATATATCTTGAATTATTATTATTATTATTTTTAATGTTGTTTTGGTTGCTGTTTTAGGCATAAATCTAACAATTTATTAGGGTTTATTAGGAAAATGATATTGTAAATGATATTTAGATAATTTTGCTAGAAAACAAATTCTAGACAAAAATAAGTTAATTATTTGCAGTGCACTGTTAAATGCTACACATTTCAGATAATTTTAGCTGGTACCATACAATATAAATGGTACAGTATGCAGCAATCAGTATGCTATAATTAAATTCTGATGAATGATGCAATGACATTCATATGAACAACCCTGCAATAAGACCAGTAATAGGCATCTGACCGATGTGAGATAAATTCCCACCTGTGCAGGTGTGTGTAGTGGTCAAACCAGTCGGAGAGTGTGCGATGGCTGTAGAGAGGAAAGCGCTGATGCAGGAGGTGGAAAGCCACATTCTCAAAAGTGTAGTTATTCAATGCAGCCTGAAAACATACATGAAGCACTTGATTAAACCGAACACTCTCAGATAAACAGTGTTAGCTTCGGGATTCTGAGGGTATTGAATTTAAAGAGAACCTCAGTCTTCATAATCCTCCACATGTTGAGGACAATGCGTCCAACAATATGGATTTCCGTCATAGTGTCTGCACCATATTCATCTTTCTCTGCCATAAACCGATTTTCTTTTGCATCTCCTGTTAAAGTAATGACATCAAATACAACATTTCAGAAATGGGATAAGATCTGTGATGCAAAGCTGAATTTTCATCAGCCATTACTCAAGTCTTCAGTGTCTCATGATCCTTCAGAAATCATTCTATATGCTGATTTATTATCAATATTGTAAACAGTTTTTACTTAATACTATTTTATCTTAATATTGTTTTGGAACCTATTATACTTTTTTCAGGATTCTTTGTTCATGCTGTTGTTTTTAAACTTTTTATTCATCAGTCATTTTGACAGCAAAAAAAAAAAAATTAATATGATTCACAGTAAGCACAGTAAGACTCATTTTCTCTTTCTTTGTGTGTTTGAGAGAAACACAGAGCGCTCTCACCCAGCAACGGCAAGTCGGGTGCTTACATGCTAAAGTATATGGTGCATCAAATGCGCATCCACTATTATGAATGGGAATAGTGTGCTCAGTGAGTTGTCAAGGCACAAAGAGTAAAACACTGATGTCATCTGAAGTGAAACTATGGGTCTCTACAAGAAACTGAATTTTATTTACAACATTATTTCTTATAATCTATAGCAGGGGTCTTCAACTCTGGACCTCAAGATCCACTTTCCTGCAGAGTTTAGCTCTAACCTGGATTAAACACACCTACCTGCAACTTTGTAGTAATCATGAAGACCTTGATTAGCTTGTTCAGGTGTGTTTGATTAGGGTTGGAGCTAACCTCTGCAGGAAAGTGGATCTCGAGGTCCAGTGTTGAGGACCCCTGATCTATAGCTTCAGGCAAATGGTCCTGGAGCTCAAGCTTTGACGCATCATGACATATGCATGGTAGCAAAATCACATGACAATGAATTAGAACTCCGTTATTTACAGCAGAGAGAGAGAGCATGCATGTGCAAACCAAACACCTTTGCCAGCAGTATAACACCAACAAGTAAAGCAGTTTAAAACAACCATGGTTCCCTGAGAGAAGAGAATGAGACATTATTGTGTCAGAGCTAATGCTATGGGGAAATCCCTCTTTCTCCAAGAATACTGAAGCCATATAGAATCGTGCCAATCTAAGGATTGGCCAATGACATTCAGGCACACATAAAAAAAGGACGACCTTCTCTCGCTATATAAGCCGACACTGGCACGATTGCATCAGAATCTTACTGAAAAACCATAGGCAGCTCTTGTTCCCAAACTCTGAGCATAACATAACATGACAATTTATGCAATGACTCATTCCCTCCTCTCAGGGAACCATGGTTACATTGACACAATGTTGAGTGAATTGACCTCTGATTACTCAGAGCTGACACTATTGGGATTGCATAAAATAACGTTACTAGCAAAGTCTACCTCAGCTGAAGTGGAGAACTGACTAATAAAAAAAAAAAAGTTATCTAATGCCAGCACAAGGAGCATGCTTAACGCCGTAGTGGTATAGAACATCACAAACATAACACAAATAATCGTACATACCCGACGGTTCATATCAGCATCTACATGCAAACATACTAGTGTCCAGCAGCTCCTTCCAGCCCTCGCTGTAGGGATGATGTCAGACTATGACGGAAGGCCACAACCAGATTAACAGCAGACTTAGTTAAGCACAAGTATTCATAACCTCGTATACTAGGGGAAGGAACGAAAATTTGATGGCCACAGCCAAACAAACTTGTTCCTATGGAGAGGACCAACTCCGTTCACATGATGGAAGTAGCGGCCATGCTGGCACTTATCACAAAATTCAATCAGTTAAAAAACTACTCATTCATACCGATTACGCACACGTGGGCAGTATACACAAGCACAAAGAGGTAATACAGCAGCACTTCCAGTATCTTGAACACAGCATCTAGACTGTGAAAGCCTCCCGATCGCAGTCATCACTCTAGAAGACAACAGATAAGGGGTTGTAACAACTAAAGGGAGGGCCAAGCTTCCAATCCTGCTGAACTCACCTGTGCTTCCAACACTACGTAGCCAGCGGGTGATAACCTGCTAGTCAGAACCACAGCCTTAGCAGCTCTAGTCACACGCAGTCATCACTCTAGAAGACAACAGATAAGGGGTTGTAACAACTAAAGGGAGGGCCAAGCTTCCAATCCTGCTGAACTCAGCTGCGTTTCCACAGACAATACAAACAGCAGATCCAAGGGCAGATCCAAATGATAAAATCTGGCAAAGGTATTTTGGGATGACCAGCCAGCTGTCAAAGAAATGTCTTGAATGGACATTCCATTCAGCAGTGCAGGAGCGCTCAATATAAATTTGCAGCGCATGTGAATGATATTGAGAAAAGTGCTCTGATATTAAGGCGTTTTGTTTGTTTTTGCATTTATGGTTGTTGCCTACAGTAGCTCTTACAATGCCTTAGTCAAAGCACGCAGCTGTGTACTCGTCCGTCTCGTTGTGAGGCGCCACCGACTCTGGAGCAGCACTAGGTGACCAATCCACTCTCTTGAGACTCTTGTCCTCCAACACACCAAAAGAAACCAATCCGCGGGCTTGAAACAGCATTGTTTCAAAGCCATCTCTTCTGATTTTGTGAAGTTTGCCAGAAGGCAAATAATCCACTTAATGAGGTGCAGGTCAACAGACAGGTGTCATGAAGGAGAAAAATTCTGATGTAATGACACCGGCTTAGTACCGGCTAAGTCATTCGGTGTCCACAGCTCGATAGTTTGCTAGAGAAATGAACTCTAGAGAATTTACACACACACACATACACACACATACATATATATATATATATATAGTGTAATAATAATAAGTATATGTCATAAAAGTACAAGTATATATATATATGTAAATGTCATAAAAACAATTTATGACAGCCAGCTGGGTAAATAATTATATTTCAACAAATAATTGGAATAAAAATATAATTTTATAATTGGCTTTAGAAGTTAAGTTTAAAAAAAAAAATGCATTTTACATGCTTTCATACAATTGTGTTTGTTATTCTATCTAAAACTAAACAACATTATTTAATTTTATAATAATGTGCAAGTAATAGGGCTCCTTAGTTCACAGTATTTGAGAGTTTGGCAAATGCCAGGTGAAAGCTACCTGCCAGACTGCATTATAGCAACTGTAAAGTTTGGTGGAGGAGTGATAATGGCATGGGGCTGTTTTTTTTAGGGGTTGGGCTAGGCCCCTTACTTCCAGTAAAGATAAATCTTATTGTGCAGCATACCAAGACATTTTGGACAATGCTATACATTCTATACTTTGGGGGGAACAGTTTGCGGAAGTCCCCCAGTGCACAAAGAAAGGTCCATAAACATAGCTGAATGAGTTTAGTGTGGAAGAACTTGACTGGCCCACACAGAGCCCTGACCTCCACCCCATCAAACTGGAATTGAAATTGCAATAAAGCAATGTCATTAAAGTCCCCGTTGGTGTAATCATCCAATGTACCAAAACTTTGGTCCATATATATATGCGTGTATGTGTGTGTGTGTGTCCCTTTTTCAGGATGTTGTATTTTGCTGTGTTTTGTAAAATCCAAATAAGCTTTACATAATTGTATTAGAAGGGGTTTGAATAAATGTTTTGCATGCTTGTTTAATGAATAATCTAGGAAAGTAAAGAGACCTTTCTACTGACTTGAAGAATGATGTCCCGAGTCCTAGTTCACCTGCATGAACATGCATAGTTCTTCTGCGGTGAGGCATGAGGACTGTAGATGCCAGAGCAATAAACTGTAATGTCTGTAATGTAAGACACCTAAGACTGTGCTACAGGAAGAACAGCTGATTGTCCTTGTAGTGGCAAACCATGCGTTTCCCCCAAATGTGTTTAAGAACTTGGAACAAATGGAAGTGTGGGGTAACATCTCACAGCAAGAACTGGCAAATCTGGTGCAGTCTATGAGGATGAGATGCTCTATGGTACTTAAAGCAGCTGGCAGCCACATCAGACACTGACTGCTACCTTCGACATTGATATTGTTCAAGGTCTTATTCAATTTCTGTTCATCACATGTCTGTAAAATTTGTTTAGTTTATGTCTCAATTGTTGAGGTTATGTTAATACAAATATTTACGAGAAATTTTCTCTGGAAAAGTTAAGTGTCCACTGCAAATGTCTGCAAAATACTATTTATAGAAGACTGGGCTAGCCTTGACAGGGTCTTGATCTGGTGGTCCAACATCCCACACAGCCAGATTCAAGGTGTGGATGGAGCACTCTCTTGTGGGAAAAACCAGTCCTCAGAATTGGGGATCATTGTCAGAGCAGAAGGAAACACGTTTTGTATGTGGCTTGAGTCATGCATCCTTCACAAAAAATCTTTTTTTGCTATTTTGATCAATTTCTGCAAATAAATGCTCTAAATGACTTTTATTTAGAAGAAATGCTATCAGTAGTTTATAGAATAAAACAAAAATGTTCAGATTACTCAAACAGACATACAGTTAGGTCCATATATATTTGGACACTGACACAATTTTCCTAATTGTGGGTCTGTATGCCATCAGAATACAATTAAAATGAAACAATCAAAATGAAATTGTAGTGCAGACTTTCAGCTTTTATTCAAGGGGTTGAACAAAATTATCATGTGAAACGTTTAGAAATTGCAACCATTTTTAAACAGCCCCTTATTTTCATGGGCTCAAATGTAATTGGACAAATGAATATAATCATAAATAAAATATTAATGGACATCACCAAAGACTGGATTTCCTCTTTTGTTATGCTTTGCCAGGCCTTTACTGCAGCTGTCTTCAGTTGTTGTTTGTTCGTGGGTCTTTCTGCCTTGAGTTTTGTCTTCAGCAAGTGAAATGCATTTGAGATCAGGTGATTTACAGGTGAATGACGTGAAATCAGTTCATTCTTCGATTTCGCTTGAAGTATATCGGGGCCTTTAGAATAAACTACACACCTTTTACCTTCTTAATAGATGAAACAATGACGGTATAGCCCATACCTTTAGAACAGCTTTTGTGTCAACTGTCCAATTAATTTTGGTCCCTTGAAAATGGGGTGGGGTGGGGTGTGGGGG
>NW_015626372.1:31122-37416 GCF_001515625.1 Sinocyclocheilus rhinocerous
AAAGAGCTGTCATACCTAAACCCCTCCTCCAATTTGGATGTGAATACCCTTGAATTAAAGCTGAGTGTGTACTTCAAGCACATATTCATTATATAACTGTAACTTGAACATGTTTTGGTAAACAGCTAAAATAACAAAAATTGTGCTTGTCCAAATATACAGTATATAGACCTAACTGTACCTATATAGTAAATTCATAGAAATTGAATTTTGCAGTGATCTCTTAATTTCTTTCAGAGCTGGATGTATATATTTTATATGTGTTAAATGAGAAAAACATTGAATAGACATTATAAAAAGAAGCTTTAAAAAGAAACATTTTGATTCAACAAAATTTTAATGACACCAAAGGCTACAATGTGGCCTTAACATTTTCAGTTTTCAGAAGCTGCATCTGAAGTGGCATTTAGGGATAGCTATATAGGGATACACGATATATACATATACACAGACTGTTCAGAGGTGGCATGAAGGCATTTACACTGCAAATTAGAATTGCATAATTAATGCTATGAGATTAACGTGTTTTAAATGGGCATTAATATGTTTAAACAAATATTGAAATATGTTTTTAATTAAATTATACTGTAAATATAAAACTAAAGCCTTAAGTAGGTCTTAATGATTGAGTCATTCAGTCATTCACTCAACCAGTTCATTCGAACGGCTGATGCATTCAGAAACAAATCAAGTGTCTTTATGAATGGGTCACTGAAACATTGGAAACAAAAAAAATTGTCTGCACACTGACAGACTGCTCCCAAAGAATTTATTGGTACAACGTTTCGTTGTTTGTATTGATGTTATTTTTGTCCTGCACCTGAGCCTTTGGGTTTTTGGGATGTGCACGCTTTTTTGTATTTTTCACTGAAACATTGGCTCACTCGATTCATAAAAAAAAAAAATCAGTTAGTATTGAAGCTGCTGTGTGTTGCTTAGAAAGGCACAACAGTTCTGCTGTGGTTTGGAACTATTTCTGACGGTAAAATAAAGCAAAACGGGTAATAAACATGTACACTACTACTAAATAAGGTAACCTTACCTGGCACACGGGAGAGTTGCTGGCACAGGTCCACACTGAGTGTTGATGCACGTTGCAGTAGGTACCCCCAAGAGTGCATCTGGACCTCATATCCAACAAGAATGTCTGGGTCATACCTGGTGGTGTTGGGGGGGGTCATGAGCTTATTTGCTGTGCAGTATGTATAGCTTATCATAATCATCCTCAAAATTCAGTAAAAATGTACTCAACCTAATATTTTTTTATTTTCTGTTGAACACAAAATGATAATAGTAAAGCATTCTTTTCCATATGACCATAACAACCATTAAGGTAAAAAAAAAAGAAAATGTGTATTGTGTATTTTATAGTGACAGCAGTTTAAAGGTACAATAGGAGATCTTGGAAAATGCTAACTTTAGCCTGATAGGTCTATATTTACAGATGATCATTACCCCTGCTCCAGTTTAATTTGAGAGCAACTCCTGAATGGCAGTGGAAGAAAATATATTCAGTGACATTTTGTCCTGTTTGGTGGATTATATAATGGTCACAATGACAAATTATTGCATGGAAAAGAGCTACTTGAAACTTTTCCTTTTGTGTTCAACAGGAAAAAAATACCGTAAGTTCAGAACATCTAGAATAAAAATAAATGACAATTTTCATTTTTTGGTGAACTATTTCTTTTACATTTAAATAAAGACTTTACCCAATATCAGCATATACAAGTAGGGCTGCAACATCTAATCCATAAACATGATTATGAAAATAGTCTCATTATAAGAATAGTCAGGCCTGTCTGCTGTGACTGGAAAGTCTTTTTAAGGCCAAATCAGAGTGAGTTACTGCATGAAATGTGTACAACCCAAGTTGTCCAAATATGAGTCATTCAAATTAAAGTGCTCCTGTTATGCTTTTTTGGATATGACCTTCAATGTTGTTTGTAATATAGCTGTTTGTGAATGTAAAAGGTCTGCAAAGTTTCAGAGATCAAAGTGCACAAAAATTGTCCTAAAATCTCCTAAAAGAAAGAACTAGAACTGCCTGAAACGAGCCGTCAATAATTTGTCTTATTTTCTGCACAAATCCACGTAGGTTTCTAACACATTTGCAAAACTGTCTTCATTAGCTGTCCACAAACAAGTACTTTGATCCACCCTCAGACACTGTAGTTGTAGCAGAGGAAGAGGAGTCTGGTTCGTGTTGTTGCATTGTCTAGAAGACCCTGTTTGCTGATCGGCAAAACAACTTTGTATGTACTCCCAAATGAGTATGTGAAGAGTCAGTGGTTAAAATTAAATTTTACTGTGACACCACAGTAGTATAACTAATTTTTCATTGTGTTCCCATCATTTACTGACGACTGCTTTTCAAATCCTGAGTTCAATGCAAGATTTGCAAAATGATTATTCATTAAAGGTGGGGCTGCACCCACTTCATTTGGACCATTTTTTTTTGCCCAATAAAAATGTCCTTTTCTTAATCCCCCTTTTTTTTTTTTTACTTTTAATTCTATATGTAAGGGATAATTGACAATGGGCCATAGAATTATTAGAAAGTAATGCACACCCAAGGTGTAACGGCCCCTCCACTTCACGTCGGAGCGTCTCTACTACTAGCGAAACTGTAAATTCATCCGTTTCAAGAACAGTGCCATTATTATCTCGCTAGTGAGAAATGTTCTATAGCTTTTAATTTGCTAGACTATTTTACTGAAAAATCGTCAGTGCCGCAATGACAACACGTTTCTGTGTGGATGTGTGTCCGTAGTACTGTATGTGTGTGCATTTGTATGGGAGAGAGAGCGGGAGATGTGCTTTTCGTACATAATAAAACGTCATTTTGTGGTAAAAAGATGGAAATAATTTGTAATTTTTTTATTATATTGTTTACTATATTTATTTGCTTGGTCAGCGTCATTGTGGGTTTTGGTTCTTTTGTCGTTGTAGATTGTTGTAGACCTTTGAAATAACTAAAATCATTTGGCGAAGTGATATGGACATAATGTGGTGAAGACCTGCCTGCAACTACATTAGCTGTGCGTTTCCCTGAAAATAATTGCACACCTTAAAATGTTTGTCAGTCAATCACATTCAAGCAGATTCAACAGCCCTGTAGTATAATGTAGAAATAATCATCAGCTCAATCAATTAGCAAAATAATTGTTAGTTGCAGCCCTACATACAAGAAAGAAAATCCAAAATATACATCGTTAACCTACATTCTAAGAATGTTTGTGACCTCTTCAAAAAGCTCCTTCTCATCACTGACATAAGTCACCAGCAGTCCGGTCACACCAGATTTAAAAAGAAACGGCGCTGTGCTCCTGGAGGCTAGAGTAAAAACATGACAGGTACTAAACACCATATAAAATTTGTAATCATGCGCACTAGGACTAATAATAATGTTAAGACTAACAAATAATCAGGTAAGTCATGAATTATTGAAAAATAACGCACACGTCAAAGTGAAGCAAAACTTTGTGAAATGCGGCAAAAGTGAAAACGACATTTACTATAATTTTTTTTTAAGTTCCCTCTTCTATATATCACCTCTTTCTGTACTTATCTAGTTTACACTTTTACATTGGCATTGTGTGAAAAATTGCAGATGTATTTAATTTGTAAGTCATTTTGGATAAAATTATCTGCAAAATGAATAAATTTAAAAGTAAATACAGTATGTAACTAACAGTGTTGGGCAGTAACTAGTACTAGTACCCCTACTGATTTGAAATCCAAAAATCCAATAATTCCTAGATTTACTTTCATAATTTTTATGACTTACACAGGCACATTAAGCCACCAGTGCATCAGGAAAGCTTGAAATATGGAAAAGTGTACATTCAGGGGATGGAAATTTTGCCATTACACTGATTTTGTCAGGAGAAAAGGTGATCTGAACACAGATGTGTAAGTTGTAAGGCATTACTTTATTCTGGCATTATATGGCTTGCCCACCATCACATCCCTCTGATCCCGATATAAATTATATCACTATAATTTAAAATCTTATGAACTTATGTGATTTCTTTTGATAAAATAATTCATGAAATAAAATCATATATGCGTAACAGAGAAATTATAGATACAATTAGCTTCAAGCTACACATGACAATTAATACAACACTTACTTAAAAGTCACTATCAATCACCACTGAGTGTTTGTAATAACTTCTGACTACGATCCAATGTAAATTTTGGTCAAATGATGAAGCAGAAATATATATTGTTAGTATTACGCGTTAATGCATTAACATATACGATTTTTACAATCCTTAACGACAATGACAAGCTACGTGAACTACGGCTCTGTGTAGTCAATGCTATTCCATCTAAAAGCATGTGAAAATACCACATTAAATAACATATTTTTACTCCAAACTCACTTCATAACGAGATGATGTAGCTTCTTACACAGAATAAGGCAAGCAACATATTTCATAGTATTCTAAGCAGTGATAAAGGCTATGTCGATTAGCATTGCATTATTATATGCTTTATTATAATAAACATTATAATAAGACGAACTCAGATAAACCATATATTGTCATAGTCGTGTGTTTATTAGTCACGGTGAATAAATGAAAGCAGTTAAATCTTCTGTTTATTCAGCAACCGCTACAGGGATTTCCTGGATTTCTTTTGCGGGGTGTATTTGGAGTTTCCAAGCGAGAGCGCCCTCTGGCTATCGGATGGAGATTTATTACGGATCACAGAACTGTGCTTCACTGAAAGATACGCATGACAATCGCAACTTCTGCGTAATCGCGATTTATCGTCTTTGCGATTTAATTTCGATTAATCGTGCAGCCCTACATCAGAGATTGAAGAGAGAACAGAGACTCACGTTGCGTTTTCAGTGAATTATTCCAGTGTGTTTCGCTTTAAAACACGATCTCTGTCATATTTCTGTGATTGTCTCTGAAGAGTGTTAAGTACAGACTGAACAGAATGTCAACACATCCCACTGCTGTATGGCCAGATGAGACGCAAACTACGTTTTCTCGACTGGATAACCAGTGTCTCGCTAGTAAAGTTTTGATGGATGAAGACTGCAATCAAGGTAAAGTCGGTTGCAGTGGCGTACAGGAGTCGTACAGTAAGCACGCGTGAGTCCGTTATATTAATGCGTGTATGAGTGCTCTTGACGCACTGATCGCACATTGTATTTATGCACAGGCACAGACATTTCCGTACATTCACGTTGTTTCCACACACATTCACGATAATGTTTTGATTTGTCATGTGTATGTTGCGGTGTTTAGTTATTTTGAATGGATCCGTGTACTGTAGTAGATATATGCAGTCAGCAGGCGGTTGGTTTAGGAGTTTTTGGCATCTCCATTTGGTCCTGTTCGGTATCGCAACTTAACTTCTCTAAAATGTAAAAAAGCACTTTGCTGTTGCACTGTACACATACTAGACAATTCTGAGTTTTGTTTGCCAAAATTTCTTTAGGAAAAGTTTGGACACCCCTGTACTATACAATTCTGATATTTTTTAGCATTTTTTTTTTCATATGTGCTTATATGGGCTCCTCATATCATTTGGTTCTTTGGTGTCCTTTCGGAGTTTCTAAGTGTCCTTTTATGGAAAGACATCTAAATTTATCTTGAAATAGCTTGCAGAAAATACAGATTTTTGAGAATCACCCTTCAATCTTTTGGTTTACTTTGCTGGATATAGCAAATGATGACAAAATAAACATATGAATCAAGATAAATGGTCTATGCTTAATTTCATGAAGTGTGCGATTAATCACAGAAAAAAAGGTTGGTTTACTTTGCTGGATATAGCAAATGATGACAAAATAAACATATGAATCAAGATAAATGGTCTATGCTTAATTTCATGAAGTGTGCGATTAATCACAGAAACAGGGTGTGATTAATTAGATGAAAAATGTTAATCTACTGACAGCCCTAATTGTTAGTAACATTTTAGAAGAATTTTATGGGGAAGATTACAACTCTGCCCGCCCACAGCCATCGGTTGTAGAGGTGTAAGAAAATATTGATACACGTGAACATCACAATATTTTTTTGGCTTTTTTATACACTGCTTTAAACTATTTTAATGCACGACGTGAAGACAAGACTGACACGAAGCTACGGCTCGTTAGCTCAGTATTCTACACACTACAGATCAGACAGATGAAATAGTGTGGTAAGATCACATTTATTTGAATTAATTAATTATAACATTTAGCTACTTGAATTAATTATTCGATCGAGAGAGAGGGAGAGAGAAGTGTGTGTGTGTGTGTGTGTGTGTGTGTGTGTGTGTGTG
>NW_015626372.1:37645-37725 GCF_001515625.1 Sinocyclocheilus rhinocerous
GCGCTCGTCAAGCGCGGATTCAGAACGCCGTTGCCTAGCATCCATCTGGCGAACCTCCGCTCTTTACCCACTTTACCCAA
>NW_015626372.1:38910-39742 GCF_001515625.1 Sinocyclocheilus rhinocerous
TGTGTGTGTGTGTGTGTGTGTGTGTGTGTGAACCTGCGTCAGTGCGTCTCTCTACAAACATGTGAGTTTAGTTACTTAAACAGTGATTTTACCCTCTCCTTGCTGATGAATATGTAGCAATTCAGTATCTAAGCTATTTTATTAATAAAAGTCACGAGGCAGGGTTCACAACAAGTTTGTGTCCTCCTGAATGTTTGTATGTGTGCGCAGCGCGATCTCCGATCTCAAAAACCAAAATAATAGACATGATTTTCTAAGGCCACATGTAAAATCATAGGAATTATTATAAAAATTATTAAAATGAATACATATGGATGACAGTTGATTACAATGATAGTTCAGTTTATTCCCCTCATTATTAATAGTTTCCCCTGTGGGATAAATAAAGTTAATAGTCCTATATTAATAATACATATTAACATGGTTATCTATTATCCCTTTTATAGTATTATGCATGTCAAAAACAAACAAGATTTTTTTTTCCCACCATGTTTCCAGTTTTCTGCCTCAGGTCCAAAAGAAATGTAAAGAATGTACAAACTGAAAACACTAAATACTTTTGTCATCTATTTTTATTAGTTATTTTCAAAAGGTAAATACTGACATGGATGTTTACAGAGCAGAGGTCAGCTTTTTTTAATTCCAATGGGAGAGATGGACTTTTGTTTGTCTTTTGTTTATTATTATGTTGTGCTGTATTGTTGGTTATAGACTTGTGCCGGTATTCGGTAATGCGATATATCAAGGTAATGAATATGCACGATATTGTTATCGTGGGCACTTCTAAATACCGTGAATAATTATATATTACAAATTATTCCGAATTTTGAAT
>NW_015626372.1:41419-78834 GCF_001515625.1 Sinocyclocheilus rhinocerous
TGAATGTTTGTACACGTGCGCAGCGCGATCTCCGATCTCACAAACCAAAATAATAGACATGATTTTCTCAGGCAGGCCACATGTAAAATCATATGAATTATTATAAAAATTATTAAAATGAATACATATGGATGACAGTTGATTACAATGATAGTTCAGTTTATTCCCCTCATTATTAATAGTTTCCCCTGTGGGATAAATAAAGTTAATAGTCCTATATTAATAATACATATTAACATGGTTATCTATTATCCCTTTTATAGTATTATGCATGTCAAAAACAAACAAGATTTTTTTTTCCCACCATGTTTCCAGTTTTCTGCCTCAGGTCCAAAAGAAATGTAAAGAATGTACAAACTGAAAACACTAAATACTTTTGTCATCTATTTTTATTAGTTATTTTCAAAAGGGAAATACTGACATGGATGTTTACAGAGCAGAGGTCACCTTTTTAATTCCAACTGGAGAGACAGACATTTGTTTGTCTTTATTATTATTATTTTGTGCTGTATTATTGGTTACTGTGTTATTTCTGTTTCTAAAGGCAGCAATAAATAACACTTTACTATCTAAAGAGTGTACATGTGATTTTATACATTAATAATTTTGTGAAATTAATAAATGCATATTAATTGTCATAATCGTGAAACCGTGATTATTCCTCAGACAATAATCGTACCAACAAAAACTATAATCGTTGCATCCCTACTAGATTGCAGTCTTATCTCTGAACTTACTGCCAGGAAATACTAGCATAAGGACATGCCACTATTTAGTGTTAATATAGTTTGCTGCTAGTAATGAAGGATGAAAGAATTGTTCCAACTCCCGCCTCTGTGTACAAAGCTGAAGTGTGGCAGTTCTCGACTCAAATGAGGGCGGTAGTCTCGCCAGAATGTGCACTGGCCATACAGCGGTTCGCGGCCTCCTTCAAAGTTGGAGCCTCTTGCCCTCTCAAGATGTTTCAGAAGATGCTGGGCCTCATGGCCTCTGCATCTCTGGTGCTACAGCTGGGCCTGCTTCGTATGTGGCCCCTTCAGTACTGGCTGAAACCACGAGTTCTGTCCCGCGCTTGGTGTCACGGATGCCTGAATATCAAGGTGGACCAGGCCTGCATGGCAGCTCTGGCCTCTTGGAAGGACCCTCAGTGGATGGAATTAGGCGTGGCTCTGGGAATGGTCTGCAGAAGGAAGGTTGTCTCGACAGATGCATTTAACATGGGTTTGGGAGCTCTGTGCTAAGGCAAACCGGCTTTCGGCCTGTGGTCGAAAGAGGAAAGTTGGCTACACATCAACTGCCTGGAAATGCTGGCGGTGTGTCGGGGCCTTTAGACCTTCTTGCCACACCTAAGGGGTCACCACGTTCTAGTCCACTCGGACAGCATGACGGTGTTGTCCTATATAAATCGCCAGGGAGGGCTCTCCTTGAAGCGCCTCTTCATTCTGGTGGAGCACCTCTTGGAATGGGCTCAGCTCAACTTGCGTTCGCTGAGAGCAACACATGTGCCGGGCAGGTTGAACCAAGGAGCAACGTCCCCTCCCAGAGCAACGTCCCCTCAGAGGAGTGGATGCTCCATCCACAAACGGTTCAGAGAATCTGGGAGATCTTTGGGAAGGCAGAGGTCGACCTCTTCGCCTCAGAAGACAACTCTCATTGCCCAACTTTTTTTTTTTCGAAGGACAAGGACACGTTGGCCCATGACTGGCCCAACTTCCTCCTTTATGCTTTTCCACCAAACGCCCTGATCCCTCAGGTAATCAGGAAAATCAGGGAGCAAGAACACAAGGTTCTCATAGTGGCCTTGGTTCTCAGAGCTGTCTCGGCTGCTCATTGCAGCCCCGTGGCCCATTCCCCTGAGATGGGACCTCCTCTCTCAGGCAAACAGAACGTTATGGCACCCCAGCCCGAGCTGTGGGCTCTGCACCTCTGGCCTCTCGATGGGAGCCTGCAGATCTCCCCGAGAGCGTTTTAAATACAATTTCTCAGGCTAGAGCCCCATCTACGAGACGTCTCTATGCCCTTAAATGGTCGGTCTTCTCCACCTGGTGTACAGCCTGTGGCAAAGACCCAGTATCCTGTGACATATCATTGATATTGCTCTTCCTCCAAGAGATGCTGGATAAGGGTCGTTCCCCCTCCACTCTCAAGGTCTATGTAGCGGCTATAGCAGCTTCTCACGCTCCTATAGCTTGCCAGTCGGTGGGCAGGAACAACTTAGTTGTCCGCTTTTTGAAGGGGTCCAGGAGGCTTAACCCATCTCGCCTCTTTACATGGGATCTGCACACTGTTCAGAGTGCTCTTAAGAGCCCTCCCTTTGAGCCACTACAGTCAACCGACCTTCGGGTCCAGTCGCTGAAGACCGCTGAAAAACTACTGGCTTTAGCATCGGTCAAGTGAGTGGGAGACTTGCAGGCGCTCTCTGTGAGCCCTTCTTGCCTTGAGTTTGGGCCCAGCGACTCTAAGGTCGTCCTGAAGCCAAGGCATGGTTATGTTCCTAAAGTGCTCTCCACTCCGTTTAAAGCACAGGTCATTACACTCTCTGCGCTTCCTCCCTCGGAGGAGGACCAAGAGTTGTATTTACTCTGCCCCGTAAGGGCACTGAGAATTTACATTGAGCCTTCCGCCTCGTTTAGGCAGTCAGAACAGCTCTTTGTGACCGGATGACCCTTGGTGCGGCCACCGAAGCAAACAAAGCAGAGACTTTCCCGGTGGATAGTTGACGCTTTTACACTAGCATACTCTTCCTTGGGCCTGCAATGCCTCATTGGAGTACGAGCCCACTCCACCAGAGGCGTGACCTCTTCTTGGGCTTGTCTAGCGGTGTGTCCATCACAGAAATCTGTGCAACGGCCAGCTGGGACTCGTCGTCCACATTTGCTAGGTTTTACAACCTGGACGTCCCTGCCTTACAGGCTAGAGTCCTTTCTGCATAGATGGCACACACCTGCCAGAAGGCGGGATTAGCTCTGAGGAAGGTTTTGCTGTGACACGCTCAAAATCGCCAGAATTGTTTTACTTCTTGCACGCTCTCTGAACTCCCTAAGTGCCGAGGCTGTACAAGTTTTTTCTTGGAACGATTACGCAGACCGGGCGTGACCTCTGCGAGTCTAGCCCGTTTGTCACATGAAGGGCTTACCCTATTATACTTGTCCCTCTGAGCCCCTTGTGTGCTTAAGGGAAGTTCACATATCCATAGCACGGTGTGATTGTATTGGTTCCCATAGCATCTAGCGACGCAGTACGAGTGAAATATCGAAAGGGAACGTACTCGGTTGCTAACGTAACCTCGGTTCCCTGAGATACGGGAATGAGTATTGTGTTGCTAGCCGTGCTATGGAGCTGCACGACTCAGTGTTGTCGCTTCAGTCGAAGTAACCTTAGGATCCTATGCCAGAATTAACTTCACAGACTTCATTGAAGGAGTGCCGCCACGCGCATGCGCGCCAAACAGACGGAGCACAATAGAACAGGAGTGCAATAATTGTCATACGTAGAATTTTAAACCTACAAGTGTATTTTATGATAACAGATAACAGTAATGGGGTAATCAAAATATAACGCAATTAATCTGTGCTCTTGTGTTTTACTTTAATTTTTAGATTAGTGAATTGAACTTATGTTTTAAAAACCATTATTTTTGTTTTTAGTAATGTTAGAATGTAAAGTGATTTTAGCCCCCTTTTTGCACATAATGGATAGTATAGCCTACTTTCACTATATTTGTTTTCATTATAAAATATAAACATTGTTTCACTGGACGACATTGGGCACGCTGTATAAATAAATACATTTAAAACAAACAAACAAACAAATAAATAATTTTAATCCAAATAGAAAATGTAGAAAATACAGAGATATATACCGTATATCGCATTTCAGCCAAAAAATACCGAAATATGATTTGGCCATATCGCCCAGCCCTAGACTGAAGAACAAATAACGTTGAAACTAGAAATGTATCTTGTTTCCCTCTATCAAAACAACTGCATAGAACATACATGTCTGAGTGGCATAAATATTACTTTCCAAAATTTGCATACCTGTAACTCAAGAAGCATTAAAGATATCTCAATATGATTTTAGAATCTGGTCCTTTTTTTTTCTTGTCAGCTGAGCCTCTTTCAACTAATATATTTACTTGAACAACCCCCTGAGATTTTAAGGTAATAAGTTAATAACATATTAGCATGTTCATGATTTCGTGACGTTGGTTACTGGTCACATGACATGCAGGCAAAAAATTTTTTATATACATTTAGTTTGTTATATTTTGATTGTTGTTCGTTTTAAATGATTTATTGTAATTTTACATTTTTATTTAATTTTAATTAATTAATTATGAGCTTTTCAATAAAATCATGAACCCCAGTTTGGGAAACCTTGCCATATATAATGTTTAATGCACTTCATGTTAATAACAATAACGGACTACAATTTGTAAGTAATCTACCCAGCACTGGTCTGCCCTCACTGAAAGTGAAACACAGCATTTGATGTTTAGCGCAAAGCAAAACAAAAAATACAAAAAAGTCAAGCAACTGACAAATGGATTGTCACTTCAGATGTGCAAAATTAAACTCTTATAATTTTCAAAATAACCGAGTTGTCTAAGTGACAAGTCAATGTTTAGTAGTCCAGTCTGATTAAAGATGTTTCTTAAGGATATATGGACTCAGAACCACTGTACATACAGGAAATAATCTGAAGTATACAGTCTGAAAATACTACGACTTCTTATATGTCAAAAGATCAAAAGAAAATTCCTCACTAATCGGCTAAATGGTTGTTGGACAGCTGTCATGTGTCATCTGTCAAATTAAAGGGATATTTCACCCAAAAATGAAAATTCTGTCATTTACTCACCCTCAAGATGAGTAGATGGCAAATTTTTCATGTTTGGCTGAACTATCCCTTCAACATCAAGCAGCCAGATTAACATGAAGTTGATTTATAGTTTGGTGCTTTTCTAAGTTACAGTTGGTACACACGTCAGTAATAAACAAACGCAACACCAATCTCACCTTGAGCTGAAGAACAACAATCTTTATCAATGACAATGGCACCTGTCATCTGGGTAGTGTCAGAATTTGGGAGAGGGACATCAGAACTGAGGCAGTAGAACAAAGCACAAATTGGGTCAAATTCAGGGTCAGGCTCAAGGTCACGACGAGTCCTTGGATGAAGCTCCATGCTCATCAGTGTGAGGTGCTGTACCTATAGCAGGGGGATTAAAATGTGAGATGATGAGAAATGTTTATTTTCATGGTATTTCAACTAGAGTTTATAACCACGTGAGATGACATGAAGACAACAAAGCTTTTTTTCCCACTGTTAAAAATGAATTTTAAGTATTTATGTAAGTTTGATCAATTACTCAGTTTAATGAAAGCAGTTCATACTAAAACACAGGCAAAACCAGATCCTACCTCATGCAATGCTTTGGCCTCCTGCAAGTTCTGCATACTGACTTTAAAGCCATATGAATTACAGATTGATGGTCCCTCAATCTGGGAGTTTTCTCTCTTCATAACATTCATAGTGGTAAGCTGATTCTGTATGGGATATAATGAATGTGCTATAAAAACCCTATATAATACTAAACAAGGATTATAAGACTGAAACTTCGGGAGAAAATTCGTTAACTTTGCTCTGACCTTCATTTGTGTGGTGAGCAAAACTCTCCGTAAAGCATCTTTGTTTTTGTTACCCTTTTGATGTAGCCGCTTTGATCTGGGCTCTAGGTCTGTACAAACACAAATTCAAAAGAGTTTTACAATGAGTACCTAAACAGAAATGCTTAGTAATCATCTTTTTAGAAAATAAATAAAGTCAAATAAGCATGACTGCGTTAGACAAATAAGCATGACTGAAAATATAACAATTTACAACAAAACACTGCATTTTTATTTTTTGTCAAATAAGATGCTGCACAACAAAACTATATAAACTATGAACAAAAATGTATTGGTTGTATATTCCTTAAAAATAATAATACTATTACTTTGAGAAGTACATTTTAGTAATATTTATGTCATAATTTCTTCGAGTTAAACCAAACTTTTATTTTGGCAGTGTGCCATGAAGATCGTTGAGTTTCAATGGCTACGTTTACATGCACAATTTTTGGTTCAATCGGACTGAATTCATTCCGATTGATGAATCTGAATGTAGTGTTTACATGAACGCTAAAGAAAGTGATCGGGTTGATGTGCGCGTTTATATGTCACAAGCTTCAAATCTTTATTCAAAAGGAAGAACCGCTCATTCTGCGTGTCATACGTCATTACTCCATTTCTGCGTCATTGCACATGTGCAGTTCTTTCAGTTTCGGGGTTCAATCCGATCGAGTGTTTACATGCACTCTCAATCGTATTAGAAAAGGAATAAACCACCCACTTCAATCCGATCGAAATTTCATTCCGATCGAGCTCAATCGGATCGATTAAGGTGTTTACATAAAGGTTTTTCAGTCCGATTGAGCCGTCAATCCGATTACAAATGGATTATTTGGTTGCATGTAAACATAGCCAATGTGTATTTGATGGTAGTTTTTCTCAATGAAACTGTGAAAAGTGACTGTCAGAGTAGCTCTGGAGATGAAATTCATATGTTCATGTCTTTGGTAGGAGACAAAACTATGCCATTCATTCACACAAAGAAAAGCAGAACATGCAGAACTATTAGCGAAATGCACTGAATGGCTGTTGTCGTGTTTATTTCTGCTGTTATAGGCTGCTGGATCAATCCAAATTAAGTAAAAATTTGCACAGCTAATCATCGTTATTGACCAATTTTATAATGATCTCAATACAAAAGGATTTTCCTCTCTAGGTGGGTTCCAGTCTGAAAATGTTTGTGAACCCATTATCGATAACAGAGCTGAACAACTTCTAGTTAAAAGATTCAAACTCCAAGGAAAAAACATAAAACTATACCTTCATTTCTTATTGGACTGTAGCTAGACCCATCGTCATCAATGTAGCTTCTCCGGTGGACAGGTGTGCTATGGAGCAGGTAAGAGCATTTGACATCAGAAACTAGGTGTTTAAAAGGAAAAACTGATGGACTCAAGAGGTCCTTTGGCTGTACATTTTCAAGTGATGTGTCACTGAGATTTTGAGACTGGTCCATGCTGGGGGATTGTAATATATCAGTCAAACCCTCCTTGTCCTCATCTTGTTTAATCTCAGCTGGCCTTTGTTGCAATGTAGAAAGATCAGGAGAATTTGGAGAAGTGATGTGACAACCTTTGTTTGTCTCCATGTCCAAGATACATTTCACACTGTTAGGGCTACAGTTAGATGAAACTGCCTTAACTGGTGAAATATGGAGTGGTAATCTTAAGCCATTCCTACTGATACTCGGCAACTCTGAAGCCTTTTCATCTTTTTTCTCCCAACTCTGAAACCTTTTATCATGATTCTCTGAGGAAGGTAAATTAAAGTCCTCATTTTGAGGTGAGGTCCTGTCATATGTACTCAGTTCCGCAATTGTCTGACCACCCATTTGTTTCCTATTACTCTTAAGGCACTCAAATTGTTTTTTGGCCTGCAGCCAGAGCTGCACCTGTTCTGGACTTGGGGCACACTTGCAGGGAAGCATGATCACTTTTTGATCACTGCCATAAAATGGGTTTTGGTCCTTGGTCAGTATAGAGGATTTACACCCATGGTTTGGTGCAGAGTCTTGATTTGTCATTGCAGAAAATGCAACTTTCCAAAACTGTAAACCGTTTTGAGATAAGTCTCCATGAAATTCAACTAGTTCATTCGCCAGCCTGGTTTCCAAAATCAACTTCCGACCACCAACCTCCCTGGAAAAAAAGAACAGTGAAAAGGTTATGGATCACTTCTTTTGATTTCATAGTCCAACTTAAAAGAATATAAAAACACAAAACCCATGCGGGGCTTCCATCATAAATGTTACCTTGGCTTCAAGGGTGCATCTGATGGGTCACTGCAGAATGGTTCCTGGTAGGTGGCTTCTGAGAGGTCCAGTTCCATCAGAGTAGCTATGATTTCTTCCCGAGTAGGTGGAGACATAAGAGGTTTGAGAATGTGAGTTCCTCCACTCTTTGAACTCTGACCTCCATTTTTCAGCTGGGACAGCGAGTTGATGGACTGTGGGGAACTGCTTGGTGTTGCTGAACTGCCATCTAGGGGATCACTATTTGGGGAAACACCATTATATGCAAAAGAAGCAGAAGTAATGGGGGAAAAGGGCTCTGGGTCAAGCAACACATCTCTCTTTTCACAGTGAAAGTCCTGAAAGTGGCTGAGGCCATGGATTTTACCTAAAGAGCTCCCCCAATCTTTGCTAAAGATCTTTTCTGAATCAAGAGATACTTTATTGGGATAAACTCTGCCACTTTCACAAAATGACTTATCAAAGAGTTCTGGACTAAGAGTCCCAGACTTATGCCAGTCCTGTTCATGCTTGCTGTTCTCATCAACATCAAACACTTTTTGTGTCCTGTCCCCTAACCCAACAAGGGCATTTATTGCCTCCTGACTGACATCACTGAGGAACTTCTGAGGCAAGTTTCTATCAGTTAACACAAACTGGTTACCAGAATAAAGACTGGAGAACTCTGTTTGCCCAATGGCATTGATATCAAAGCTGTAATTGTCTGGGAACTCTGGGGACAAGCTATCCTCAATTGAGCAACAGCTATCAAAGCCAGGATCAGAGAAAAGCACAGGACTGTCATCTGATGAAAGATGGTCAATTCTCAAATCATCCTGTTTTATTTTATTACTTCTGATTTTGAACTGTAACTCTTTTGGCACTTTAGTTCTTGAACCCCTTGGTTTTCTTGATGTTGATGAATGAGCTGTTTTAGATTTGGCTGTTTTGGGAATATCAGTATGTTGACTGGCAGAAGACATATCCTCAGTCACATGATCCCTTTCAAGTGGTTCCTGTCCTGCCTTGAGTTGCCTCTTCTGGAGAAGCTCCTTCAAGACAGCCAGCCCAGAAGGCAACTCAGAAACACACATTTCCTCAATTTTAGGGTCTGAGGACAATGTGAGACCTGTGTGAAATCCAGCTTTAATTGCACTCTTAGCAGAGGGCAAAAGGGAGGATCTACCATCGACAGACTCCAATAAAGTTATGGTATCTTTCTTTTTTGTTTGCGGCCTTCTTGATTTTATGGTTGTTTTTCTGGTTGACTGCAAATGCTGTATGGTTCTGGGGTTCTCTTCATGGCCAGAGACTTCTGATTTGAATTTATAAATATTCTTTGTGATAGTCCCATCTTGACTCATATTTTGTGAATTGGAACTGCTGTATGTGATGACAGAACATGGATGTCCTACAGTCTTGGTGGATGGGGAAAGAATAAGATTCGAAGATTTTTCAATACATGGATTGAGGACAATCTGTGAGTCTTTTTGTGAGTCATTTGAGGCAATGGCATTGAAGACAAAAACAACATCTTGATTAGATTTTTTTCCAGTGCTGGTGACCTCTGTTTGAGAGCCTGAACAACTGACAGTAAGGTCCTCTTGACTACTTTTTAGAGAACTGGGATGTTGGAAAGGAGTTAAGTCATCAGATGAGGAAGTAATAGGTGCAGTGTTAACTGAATGTGGAGCCTGTGAATTATCACTCTCCTCACCATGGACCTGTTTTTTTCTTAGGATTTGCTTCTCATTCAGCATCCTGTCTTTCTGAGAGGTAGATGTGCCATCTTCAAGAACAATTCCTTCAATACTTTCACAACGTTTCTTATGCCTCCTTGAAGCCACTCGAATACTTTTTCTCTGTGAATCCTTAGTTTTCACTGAATCTTTGTTCACTGACCTGACTGTTGTAGTGTTAGCTTGTCTTTTTGGGCTGGTAGCAGAAGTCTTTTTAAGCTTGGGTTTTCTTCTTCTATCCCAAAGACCTCTTTGGTATGGTTTTGGAGCCAGTACTTGATAGGATGAACCTAGACATGGATCATTATGGGGGTTTATGAGATTTGAATTTGATCCCAGTAAGGGCTCAGTAGGAGACCAACATCTAGGTGGGGTTGAATCAGTAGGACTGGAGGCTCTTTCTGACAAATAACCCAACTCCACCATGACATCAGAATACTCTGTACAGCAGTCATCTGTGAACTCATTATAACAAGGCCATGGAGGGGGTAATTTCGGTAAAGTTATCAGTGCTTTTGCATGCTTCGCCCTCCTAGTCTGACCAGCTCGTGGACACTTAGATTTTGGAGAGGTGCTGGCCCTCTTTGACACTGGGTTGACCTTAGCCTTTCGTTTGTGACATTTCTTTACTTTCGGCTCAAGTAGCGGGTACTTCACTGCTGTAGACTCTGGCACTTTGGGCCAGAATTCTTTGAGAGGAGCGAGCTTTTTGTATTCAGCAAGCTTTTCTGGTGTTAAAAATGTGCGAGTTTCATCAGCGTTCATTTTAGAAATCTTCACTAACATGTTCTTCTGACCTTTGAATCTGTTAATGATTATATATTTAATGATGACTGGTGGCTCTTTTTTAGTCAGTTTCCTCTTTTTTTGGCTAAAGACATGATCTTTGCTTGTAAGGCCTTCATGTTGCACCAAATCTTGTTTGAAAGAACCAGAACTTGCCTGATCTCCATTTTCACTGTCGTAACTCATTTTCCTTTTTGCCCGCAATGTATATTTGCTACCTGGCAAACTGGACAGCTTGGTGCAAGAGAGTTTGGTGGGAATATCTGCAAGTTTATCCTCTACTGAGTTCTCAGTCAAACCTTCAACAGTTGGTGGATCTGAAGTTTCCATGTCAACCACCTTAAACATTTCTTTCTGTTTAAGGGAGCCTAAAGTGTTGGAAAGAAGTGCTGTGGCTTCCTCTTTCGTAGGAGACGGGGTCCTCACAGGACTTATCCTTTTTTGACCTAACGTTGTTTTCTTTTTGATCAACTTTAACCTTGACCTTCGCTGTTCAGGATGGTTTAAGTCAGAGCAACCATCCCCAGTCTTGCTTCCAGCCTGTTTTTTGATGGGTCTGGACAGGCAATTAGACAGAATAACGCTGGGGAAAAATTTGTAGTGTGCCTCCTGTTGTGCCACAATGGTCCTTTCAGTTTTATTCTCTTGGTAATCCTCATATCTTATTTTCAGTTTGCTGACATCTTCCTCTTTTTTACCCTGTCCTGTCTCAACTTCTTGAGGGCCCAAAGCCTGACTCTCTTTCATAGGGCTTTGTGTCTGGTCAAAACTTATCACAGGTCTTCTGCAGTCATTTGGACTGAGTTCCATTTTAGTCTTGGTGGGGCAGTTCATCATCTCAGAGTAACATACAAAGAAGCTCTTGTGATTCTCTGGGATGGATAAATGGTTCTTTACCACATTTTTAATACTGGTAGATTTTTTTATCTTCTGGGCAAGCTTAGACTTTCCAAAAATTGAATCATCAGGATCTGGCTGATTAAGGCCAGTGGCTTGGTTTTCATCAGTGTACAAAGAGTGCACACTTATTTTTTCAGCACCAAGTTTAGGTATATTTGCTGTGTTAAAAGGGATTGGGTGTTTAACTGGTGGAATATATGGCACCTCTTTGTTAACTCTTAATCCAGTTGAACATTCGTTTGCCTCTTCACTTTTTAAATGCTTATCTGCTAAATCCTCTTGATTGAGTTTCTGCTCAGCACATTTGTATTCAATAACAATTTTAGCAGAAGATGGTGGCTCCATACGAACAGCTTCATTTGGAAAAACATTTCTGCTACCAAGGATCTTGTCTGTTGCTTTTAGAGATGAGCGTGTCCAGGATTCTTTGTCTGTTAGTGATGAATCTACAGAAAACATGACAACAAGTAGGTATACACCACTGTACTGAAAGCATTTATACTTTTCATTGTAGTTCATTAAATTCTTAATTAAAATTCTGCTTACCACTATTCTCATCTGCAGCTCCATCCAACTGTGGAATGGACAGATTAGTAAAGGGAGCACTGTTTCCCTTCCAATACACCTCTTCATCTGATGAGGCCTGCTGCTCTTCGCTGGAGCTTTCATTTGCTTCTTTCATACATAATCTGTGCAGGAAGGCAACATAGATTATGAGTAAATAACATGCCATCAAATTAAATAATTGACAGGCATAACATCACACAGGCACCATCTGCTGTGGACCAGCCAGTGTTTTCCTAAGAGGTCTAATTCTGACTGCCTGTTAAGAAAGGTTTAATATTGTATAATAACAGTATACTATTGTTAAAATGACTATATAATAATGCAAACAAGAATTAAAAGCATATAACAGACAATTCCAAAAATCCTAACGGGAAGTCTGGAGACCTTTGCCTAGCAGAGTGTCCTGGCATGTCACAGTCCCATCTTTGTGACATGATTCTACTGAGCTCTGACTCTTCTTTCTCCAGCTCAGGCCCAGCTTCCTCATCATCACTGTTATAGATGCAGCTAGCAATCCCAGACAGCTGCTGGGACACTGCTTTGGACCTGCCAGCTCTAAATCCATCATCAGCCAAAGCTTCAAATACATCAACCATAGCCTGGTCTTGACTGCTGTCTGTTAAAACATTGTGGAAAATGTAAATGTAAACTTGAAAATATAATTAGAACCTGTACACGAAAAGAGGAATTATGCATATTAACACATATCCAAAACAAAATTGTGAATATGCACACAAAGTATTGCAAAATAATAATTTTTGTTATTCATCAGTGTTTTCCATTATAAATATCCAAAACATGGGTTTACTTGAAAAGCATATAACAGACATTAACAGATATTAAGACTTGTTTTAAGAGATTACATTTTGAAATTCACTTTTTCCTACTCCCATTTTTTTTTCTTTAACCATAAATCTAGTCAATGTGATAAGAAATACAAACTTAAAAACAAAATTGAATTTAGATAAAAAATATATGTTCTCAAGAAATGCTCATTTTACTATAAGTTTGTATCTCAAGAAAAATAATTTTGATATTTTTACTGATTAAGGAAAAAAAATGCAGTGAAAACAATCTAGGGAAAAAGTAAGAGTTTTTGCTTGTGGAAACAGATATATTAGTTGTGATAGTCTCAGTACCAAGTAATACTGATTGGTTGGGTCTCTGAGAAAGAGGGAGGAAGGTCTGACTGTTTTCCAACAAACTCAAAATGGCCTCTTCATCAACAACTGCCACTTCAGCATCTTTCCCACCATGCTTTTTTGTGTCTATATGGGGAAAAGAAAAAAAGGAAAGATTTTTTAATAAGACATTACTGACATTACCAAGTTAAACGGGCAGACTGCATATAGCCTCTTTGTTTTTGCAGTTTTCTTTCCCTTGGTGTGATGTGTGGAATTTAGTTGCTTGTCACCCATTTAGTGACACTGAAAATGTGGGATGACTAAGGTTCTGGAACTGGGAAAAGGGGTTCAATTTGAAAGGGGTCCTATCATGCTTTTTTTTTCCTTTAGTGCCTAATGTTGCCGTTTGTGCATTAAAAAGATATGCAACGTTACAAAGCACAACGTACACTCCAAAGGGAGTTATTCTCTAAACCAGTAAGCACTGTTTCTGAACTCCCTCAAACACCTGAACTGCTTAGTTTCTTTAGGTGACTGTGCACCTCACCTTTAAATGCATCTTGATGCACATCCACTTGGCTGGCAGGTATGCAAGGCAAGTCATCTGGGCTCAGCACAGTAGGATAGAGTGAGAGCTCAGGGAAAGAGTCAACTTCAGACCCAGTCCTAGAAAACAAGATAAACATCAAGCCCTCTGCCCACTCTCAAGCAATTCAGTGCAGCAAACATTAATTCCACCTACTTCTATTAGCATCCTTATACCTTCAACAGACATCATGGTGTGTGTGGGTTTATGCATGTGTGGATTTGAGTTGTGTTATGTCCTAAGACGTATATTTTATTTTTATTTGTTTGTGATACATTTGATGTGTGAAGAGATATATTTGTATTTTGCTCCTTTGTTTGTTTTGTTTTTTTATTATGCAAAAATTATACAAAGATTTGTACAAGCATATACAACTCGCAACAAGTACAAAAACAAATAAACATTCATAAGAATATGTAAAGTAAAACAATTCATGCCAGGGGTAAAGTTACAACAATTTAAATTAACAAAAAGCTTCATAGGCCTTTCTTGCTTTTTTGTTCTTAATTTTGTCTAATGTAGTACCATATTGTTTAATCTCTTTTATAAAATGTTCAAAGTTTGGCTTAGCTTTAGCCCATTTTTTCACATGAATGTGATCACATCCAGGACTATCACCATCAGCACTGGCGCCCCCCAGGGGTGTGTTCTCTCCCCACTGCTCTTCTCTCTCTACACGAATGACTGCACCTCTAAAGACCCCTGTCAAGCTCCTGAAGTTCGCAGACGACACTACAGTCATCGGCCTCATCAAGGACGGAGACGAGTCTGCTTACAGACAGGAGGTTAAAGAGCTGGCTGTCTGGTGCACTCTGCTATCATTGAGTCTGTCCTGTGTTCATCCATAACTGTCTGGTTTGGTTCAGCTACCAAATCAGACATCAAGAGACTACAACGGACAGTCAGGACTGCTGAGAGGATTATTGGTGCCCCTCTGCCCAGCCTCCAAGATCTTTACTTCTCCAGAGTGAGGAAAAGGCCTAAAAAACTCACCTTGGACCCCTCACACCCAGCCCACTCAATCTTCGAACTGTTGCCTTCTTACAAGTTTTCAATATTCAAATTGAAACGTTCAAGCAACTCCTTGACAGGGTAAATTTTGTGTAAAATTTTATAGGACACCTCTCTAATTTTATTATTAATAAAAAATTTATTTGTTATTGACCATACTTTTTTTCCAGTTAACATTTTCATATTTAGTAGACCAAAACATTGTTGAACAAGGCAAATAGTTTGTTTTTAAAATATTTCTAATATATTTGTTACTACATTTATCTATTACTATATTAATATCCCCAATAAATATTGTATCACTACAAAAACTGGTTTGATGATCAACGTTTACAGGAGACAATCCAGGATTTCGTAATAGTGAATCAACTCTGCCAGGAATTGCATCAAAGATAATAGAGTATTCTTTTGGCCTCACAGGGATCATAAATTTATTGAGAAAATCAGAATATGTTAAAAGCTGACCTTGTTCATTAAGCAACTGACTAACAGTAAGAATTCCATTGTCGTACCATGTCTGATTAAAGATTGACTTTTTTTTTGTACAAGATATCTTTATTATTCCATATAAAATACTGATGCGGTGAAAAGTTATGTTTATCGTTTAATTGCCAAGCCAGCAGTGCCTGCTTATGAAAGTTTGCCAGTTTAACTTGGATTTTGTCAACCAAACAATTGCATTTTAAAAGAAAATGAATGCCACCCAAAGAGTTAAATATGTAATTGGGGAAAACATTCCATACACTATCTTTATTTTTAATAAATTCAATTATCTATTTTATCTTAAACACATTATTAAGATCTGTAAAGTTTAAAACTTCAAGACCACCAAAGTCTCTATTATTATTTATAATATCTTTCCGTAAATAGTGTATTTTCTTCCTCCAAATAAAATCATAAAGTATTTTATCTAATTCCCTGACCACATTGTTTGGAACATCTGCTGACATAGATATATAAACAGACCTTGAAATCCCTTCTGCTTTTGAGAGTAGAACACGTCCATATAGGGACAGATCTCTCATAAGCCACATATTGAATCTGTTTTTAATTTTCTCAATAATAGGGTCAAAATTTAACAGGCTTCTTTGATTCAAATCTTTACACACCTTTATCCCAAGGTATGTGACATTGTCTTCAATTGGTATCCCACAAATTTCTTTCAGGAGACAATCTTTAAGAGAGAATAAAGTGGACTTATTCTTATTCATCTTCAATCCAGAGATTCCAGAAAATTCTTTATTACATTTAATAACTTTATCCATTTCGTCACTATTTTTGACAAAAATTGTGGTATCATCCGCTAATTGGCTAAGTTTAATCTTTTTACCAAACACTGAAATTCCTTGAAAACTTGCTTTTTTGATATGAGCAGCCATGACTTGAGTAACCAATGCTCCTTCTTTGTATTCTCTCTTTCCCTCAGACTCTGACATCATGTTGGATGGAACTCAAAATTGGTCATTTATTTTTGTTACCATCAATGATGACCCAAGATTAGGGTGACCAGATTTCTCATGGTGGAATATGGGAAGGGTGGGCATATATATAGTTATTTTGTTATATAAAAAAGAACAAAGCAGCAAATTAGAAACCATAAGACAAATACAATAGAGATACAAATTGAATAAACTCGTTTTTCAAATACAGTAGGTTTATTTAAAATGTATACATTTATTTAACATCTTTTGTTGTTTGATTAACATTAATGACACAGACAGGTATTTAATCAGGCTGCTGTCCCTTTAAGACCGAACGAATGGGTTTAATATACTTTGTTTACGTTCATTGAAATTTTGATAATTCTGGTGCAATAACTGCAAGTTCATTGATAACTAATTGTTATTGGATGGTAATTTTGTTCTACGATGAGCTTGGCTACCTTTGATTAGGCTGTTATCGTGTGACAGAACACTACTACTACTCGATCTGATCTCCTAGTCGCAAAGAAATTTTGAAATATGGGACAAAACATGATTTTTTCTTAGTAAGTCGGGACACTAAAAATAGAGCTAAAATACGGGACTGTCCCGGGAAAAACGGGACGTCTGGTCACCCTACCCAAGATAAAAGCTGAGCTGATTCATTCAACTTGAGTGTGAAGGACTGAAGAGCACATTAGAATACCCAATTAATGCTTATTATATCATCTGTAGAAATGGAACCCATGTCTTTCAGAGTCAGCTTTTTGATCGAACCACAACTTAGGAAATATACAGTACTTAATGTTATACTATTGTTGTCATTGTATTGCTTACTCAAAATATACAGTCTCATTGAAACTTAAACTTTACAAACAGTTTGGGAAACTTCAATTCAGTGAATTGACTTGCCTTAAAAAGGTACCTTTACAGATTCTATCCAGCTTATTTTGCAAGAAGAATTAAGCTATTTTCGTTGAATGTGCAAGATTTCTGATTCATTAGTCGCTATAAGTAAATAACTAGAAGAATAAAGCATAGTAATTGATAAAAGTATTTGCACTTAGTGTGTTTATGATTATGATAATACATTAAAATAATGATAAATACCAGTTTGCACTATCAAGCAGCATAACATACAGAGCAAGATGGCACCAGAACCCTTGTACATTCAAGTTACAAATGGCTGTACCTGCTTTTTTCATTAAAAATAATGTGGATAAAACTAGGGTTGGGTACCGAAACCCTATTGAGTACCTATGTAACTGGTATGTACTAGAACCGAATCAGAACGCAGATTTCGGTGCCTCATTTCGGTGCCACTTTAATGCCTGAGCGATCCATTGAAATATTTGTCCTGGTTCTCTGAAATGAACGTAAGAAGCATGGGCGTCGCTAGGCCATTTTTAGCGGGGCTATAGCGATTAGCTCCATAAACTGTACACAAATTTGTGATCGCCTCAGAGTCAGTCCCCTTTAAATTTCATATGAAAACGGCGGCAGACTTCGTCTCCTCCCCGTCTTTCAGAGCGCTCTTCAATCCGTGGCGGCGCAGCGCGAGCGGACTCAAACAGAAACAGAGGACACAAGGTGTGTGTTTATCGATAGATTGTTATAATATCTGTATCTGTGCAGTTCGTTGTCATAAATACAGTTTACAAAAGGTCACAAACTGATTTAAGACAGTGACAGACAGCACTCAGTCAATTCTCTCATTTTAACTACATGTCAGAGTGATTGACAGAGATACAGTAGAAACATTATGTGCGGTTTTGTATTAAATATTGTTTTGTATTAAATGATGACCCAGATCGTGAAATACATTTATTAGCCTTAGAGTAAGGGACGCACAACTTGGGAAATGAGGAGCATGTGAATGTTATGTATTTCTATTGTATTACTATATTTTTAATGTTCTTTAATGTTATCCATCGTTTTTTTGTGGCGCTTTTTTTTTTTTTTTTTAAGTATCAGTTGAGGCACCGTTTAGGCACTGGTACCGTTTTAAAAGTATCGATTTGGCACCGGTATCGTAAAAAAAAACAATCGATACCAAACCCTAGATAAAACGATTATGAAAGCACCAGCACAGCTTGCTGGAGCTGGTCTCGAGACGAGCTGTGTTAGATGACTTCTCTGTGTTAATTAGTCTTCTGGTTAATGACAACAAAGGCACAGAGGTGGTTTCTACACAGCTGTCAGGATCCTGGGTAGTGATTAAAACATTACATTGAAAATTGTCTAAATTTCTATTGTACAATTTGTTTGCAAGAAATTCACTTATTCATTTATTTTGCTTCCAACCTGGAGATGGAAAAAAAAACATTTATTAGAGACGTATGGGAAGCTTTACTCACACATCAAATTCATTTTCCTTGAGAATTTCCTTGAATCTCTTCATGAAGTTTTTTTCACTCTCTGCAAACTCTACAAAGCCTCGATCTGAAACAGTAGCCATTGCACAACATGGTGAATAACATTAATAGTGGTGCTGCAAAAAAAGTTTCCATACAAGAGCTTTTCTCACCTTGTGATTCTTCAGGCATGTCAATACGAGAGCTTTGACATCTCTCCTGCCGTCGCTGTTTCTCATCATCCCAGATGGCCTGGAGACCAGGGTTTCTGCCAATCTGATCTGGATACAACATGCAAAAAAAAAAGCATACTCATTAAATGTACTACACAAATAGCACAACGCCAGAGAGACTTAACGTGCATAGCTGATTCCAACAAAGTCTGATTTGATCTTTTCTAACAAGCAGAAATACATGACAGCACAACAAATACTGGGTTAAAGTGCTAATTACTAGGAAAGTATTTACAACTAATTTCATTAACGTTTAAACTAAAATTTTGTAAACGAGTAGTCGACTAGTCTAACAAACACCCAGAAGACATTAAAAAAATAAAAGATAAAAAATTCTGTATAAGCAATCTATTTGAGATAGCCTATACAATCTATGAATCAAACAGTCAAATCCCATATTGAATACTGCTGAAAAATAGGTCATATACATGCAAGTGCTTGCCTTGCGGTAACCCTTTAGGGTAACACTTTATATAAACTATATAAACTAAGCATAAATTAATAAAGTGCTTACAAACCATTAACAAACTATTCGTTTATAGTTAATTCATAGTTTATGAACTGTAGTTAATACAATACATATTTTAAATCCATTGATTTATGCAGTCAAGGTTGTTATTACCCGGTGTAGACATGGATTTGCACAAACACACACACACACACACACACACACAGTCTGGTGCACTATCCTTGTAGGGACCATAGGCATAATGGTTTTTATAATGTACAAACTGTATTTTCTATCGCCCTACACCTAAACCTACCCCTCACAGAAAACTTTCTGCATTTTTAGATTTTCAAAAAAACTCGTTCTGCATCATTTATAGGCTTTTGTACCCATGGGGACCTCAATTTAGGTCCCCACGGTGACACAAGTCCCCATGAGTTGGTGTTTATTCAGGTTTAAGTCCCCACCAGTGTAGAAAAACCTGTACACACACAAACAAATCAACCATTCCTTACTCTCAATCTCTAGACGGTTGAGAACATCAGCAGCTACGGCATCAACCTCCAGCTCACACACACTCATCCGTTCCACCTCCTGTAAAATCATTGAACTGCAAAAACACATACCACACATGAAATAAAGGTCAAAATGCCATACAATGTTGGTATGTATGTACTGATGTACAGCAAAAACACATACACACACCTTGGTATGTTGTCATCTTCCCAGCGCATTGCATCTCTCAGCCCACCATCACTGAGTTTAGACGTGCAGGGATTCTTCCATGGGTTGGTGCTACCCCCTAAATTTGACATATGCTCTCCTACTAAAGAATCAGAAACAAGTAGTAATAAAGGTGCAAGGTGTTGGCAAAAAGTACATGTAATCAGTTGAGAACTGTTATTATAAGTAGTATATGAGTGACAACTTAATGAGGAAGTGAGTTGTCTTATCGCTGACTTTTGTGTTTGATTCAGTTTGACTTGTGAACAGGTTTGACATTTAAATTTTTTTATAAATAAATAATAAATAAATTGGGCGCCCCTTTTCAGCACTGTGCTTGTTGTCATTCAGTTTGTATTTCCACTGGGTGAAGGTAAGATCGTACAAATTTTTCAATGAACCGCTCGTTTTAAAATTTTCCCAGTCTACTGACATTTGTTATGACATCTGCTTCAAACATTAAAATACACATGATATCTTTCGTTATCTATACAATACGTATATCCACTTCACCAGCGAATTACTCTTCAACAGTGATGCTATAGAGCTAATGCAAAAACAGAATTTTAAAGATGGCTGCGCACTTGGTTCTCTGAGGCATAAGGTATACTGTTGTACAATATAGCAATGCCTGAACAGGGTGTGAGATTGTGTTGCACACAATTTTAAACATTCACATAAGTTCTGCCATCACAATGCAGTAATTCCCCCACACACATCTTAACTATATCACATGGGTGAAACTACACCCTGATATTAATAAAAAAATTAAATGAACTTAATTACACATGCAACAATTATATTTGCAGAAAGCAGACTTTGTGCTCCAAATGAGCCTAAAGGTTTAAATAATTAGCCTAATTAGGGAGAGTAAAGATACATTTCCAAAAGCACAAAAGTAAGCGGTTATTATTATTTTAATTATACAGTAAAATTAAAATAGTAATTACAATTAGAAACCGTTACAGTTTTATCATATGTTCTCATATCTATTTTTGTAATATGGCTTCGTTATAATACTGTTTTGATCCGTTTTCTTTTTGCAATGATCACTATTTACTTTTTTTCCATAGTGTGATTTTTGGTGAATTGTATTAACACCACCAATAATAATAATAATAATAATAATAATAATAAAATGGAACCTACAGCAAATTAATGCAAAAACATACAAAAAATATTGTCCCCATTTTTTATTCATAGATAACAGGTGAGATTTCAATTATATTTTGATCACTGAACTAGGAAATGTCTCCCGTTTCAGTTTCAGAAATCTGGTCACATTATTGTTTTTTCTTGTTTTTGCTATTCATTTGTAATAATTTAAAACAATCCAATTAATCATATAATTAACTTAATTTATTATTTAACCACATTAAACCATCTTCCTTGCTTACAGGTTTGAAATGACTTGAGAGTGAGTAAATGAGATAAATTTCCATTGGTTTTGCTTTGGTGTAACACTTGCTGAATTTTTGCAGTCTCTGCCACTGAGCTGATAAAACACATTCTTATGGAAATAATACTAAAGAATATTGTTATGGAAATAATACTGAAGAATAGTATTTGTAACTAGTAGAGATTTTGGATTATCGTCTCTATTGTAGGGATGTAACGATTCACTCAACTCACGATTCGATTCACGATTTTGATTTCACGATTCGATTCGCGATTTTTTTTTTTTTACAAAATGAGATTTAAGACAAATTATAAATGAAATGTGTCCAGGGCTTAGAGAGTAACGTTATACTCGCAGCGTCAGCACCAGCGCGAAGCTGCGCGCAGTAAAAACGACGCGCATATTGAGGAAAGGATGGATGGTTTTCAAGCGAAAGTCAAGTAAAAGACCGCTTCTTAAACCAGAGAAGGTGAACATGCTCTGTCACCGTTAGTTTTACTTTTCTTTTCGTTTTAGTTTTTGAAAAACTTATCTTTGCTGTTTACCTTAAGCTATGGAGGCTCTCTTTTATTTATTTATTTGATTTCTCAGTGTTTGCTAAGTTCTGTAATTTATTAGTCGGTGTATATAATACAGCATGTGGTGTGTGCCATGCCTCATCTTATTCGTTTTTGTTAATAAACCTTTTGTAAGCTAGTTTGTCATTGTATCTTACTGATTTATTGTTGTTGTGCTTTTTTTATTAGGAATAACAATTAATCCGTCTTTTGTTTTAGTCTTAAAAAATGAAAGATGTGTAGTAGATGTATGTAAGCAAAACAGTGACAAGATCGCGAATTCGAAAGTGAAAGCATCTGAACACCGCGGCTTAACACAGCAAAAGAGAAACTCCCATTCACAATATTCAAATCACAATACTACTGATGATAAAGAATGGGTTGAATGTTAACCACTTTTGTTTCCATATAACTATAAACTATGATAAAAGTTCATCAGCATGCATTGAATAATCCCATGTTGTAGCGCAAAAAAAAATAAAAAAAATATTGCGACCAAATCATGTAGCTACTCGTGCGACCAGCTGAGAAAGTTAGTTGCAAAAGAGCGACCAGTGGGATGAATGAGTCTGGAGCCCTGATATGCATTATACAGAGGCAAGAGGAAAAGAAAAAATACCATCGAAAGACAGTAAATTCCCCTCAGACATACATTCATATAAACTCCTACCCTAACTGAATCGCGATTTGTTTAGCATCTCAACCGATTTGAATCGTCACATATTTAAATCGATTTTCAACCGGCTCGCGGTTAATCGTTACATCCCTACTCTATTGCATTTATGCTCCTGTGATGTTGTAGTGCTGTGCAATCACAAAAGTTTATAATTTGCATTCGTTTTTCAAGCCTTGTGGTTTAAAATAAAGTGCTTTTCAACTGATTTTAATCCATCCATTTTGCAAAGCAAAAATAACTATAGCCTATTGTGATATTTATGTGACCCGTTTTGACCCATTTTGTTGAATTTGAGGTTTTACACAAAAAAATTGTTCATTAAGCCCTCGTCTAGCGATCCCAATGCTCCACATAGTAATTAAACATCCAAAATTATGTTAAAAGAGTTAAGTGTGATAAGCCACGAAAAGGATCTTACTCGCGCTGACTGACACGTCCAAACGCCTCAAACTGTGCGTGATCCCGATACACACACACACACACATTACAGTGTTTCAAAATCTTGGCGAGTATTCATGCAAACATAATCGGTCTTAAATGATCGTTTGGTTAAATGTTGGGGAAAAACATCTGATGTGCAACATCATATTAGATCTGTGCATTAATATATAGGCCGTCTGTCTCAATATTGTTAATCAAACAATAAAAGTAAAGAAGAAATCACTCAGTGCTCTTAATTGAACTACTTTATTTGTAAAGAATACACTAAAGACTATTGCAGTGATTTTTACCAGAGGTCGAGTCTAGGAGAACTCGCAGCTATCAGGGATCACACACACCTCGTTCAGTTCAAGCAGCGGGCCAAAACAGTTTATTTAATCACCAAACGGGCAAAGGTTCACTTCAAGAATGATCAAAAAGCGGCATAGATGAGTTTGAAGTTCGGTGTAAAAAAAAAAAAACGGAGCAAAACAGAAAGAAAAAGTGCAATCTATATTATAGCTCTCTATGAAGCATACAGACGTTATTAGAGCCACAGAAAGACAAACGTTTCACTGAAAATGCACAATACACAATCTTCCAGCCCAGGGTGAAGTCTTTCAGAACTTCAGATACCTGTCCTGATCCCAGGTGTTTCATGTCAAATACCTTTTATATTATATACAGTAACTTCAGATACCTGTCCTGATCACAGGGGTTTCGTGTCAGATTATATTCATACTGTTATCAGAATCAGAATGAGCTTTATTGCCAGGTATGTTTACACATACGAGGAATTTGTTTTCGTGACAGAAGCTTCCACAGTGTAACAGAATGACAGTGACAGAACAAAAAACACAGATAATAAAAAATAGAACAAGTAAATAAGGAATAAAAATATATAAATTGACAATTACTAGCCTTTCTCTCTCCCCTCCAGCTAGAGTTGATATTCTTCCCTGCTATGACTAATTGGCTGAGTTACGTCGTGGTAATGAAACTCCTGGAATTTAGTGAATGCCGTATAATGACAGCGGATGCAGGCCGGAAAAACTATCGGCATGGATTTTTGCCGATAGCCAATAGTTCCAGCAAAAATAACTATATTATGATTAATATTGTAAATATTATTAAGAAAAGAATTGGAGGAAAAGATCCTTTGTATTTCGTGATGCATCGAGAATAGTTTTATAAATTCGAATCGTTACCCTCTGAATCGTAATCGAAACTAATTGTGAGGCAAGTAAAGACTGACACTTAGTCGCAATAACGGCTTCTGTGATTGGTCACAATGCCCCATGCGGTATCATGGAAAAAGAAAGCTGAACATATATTTTTCCTATAGATATGGGTTTTGACTTGGTGTGTCGAATTTGGTGGTATTACCAGAGATTTTATGGCTGCTAGTTGAGGTATGGTTGCTAGTTGATTTAGTTTTGGAACCTTCAGAAAAATTTAACTCGATTTTTCTCAAAATTGACTTTGCTGACTCGATTGAAATAGAGAATGTGAAAACAACAGTAGCTCATTTTTGAAAATTGACTCATTGTGACTCATTTCGCCAGCACGGGTCATATATCATTACTATGAAAAATTACTTGTATTGTGATATTGTGTCAAGGCTACTTCTTGTTTATGTGTGTGCCTGTGTGTGTTACCTGTTGCATGGCTTTTTCTAAACTTAACAGCAGCCAGACTGATCATGTTCATGCCGTAGAGGTTGTAATCGATAAAGAGTTGAAGCAGGAAGGGAATATGAGCTTCATGGGGCTGAAAACTCTTATTCATTACAGCTCCACCCTGCAGGAGTTCACTCACCCTACAAAGATAAAACACACATACAATCATCAACACCCGTCACATCCTGATATACCACTCCTTTTGGATAACATGACTTAATTTGGCACCAAATCACCAAAGGTTAGTTTCGCTCCAAATTTTCAGTAGTCGATACAAGTGAAATTTCATGAATTGCAATCCCTATTTTAGTACACCACAAAAAAAAAATTCTGATATTTAAAATGTGAAATAATATTAATATTACATGAAAACAATCCCATGTAACCAAGCTTTTCTCAATTAAGTAAACATTGCTTCAAGACATTAGTGATGGGAGGAAAAACAAAAGATTCTCCAATGCACTGCAATGATTCTTTCATGATCCTGAATACATTCTTGAGTTTCAGCTGTGCACTGTCACTAATGCCACAGCAAAGGCTGACTAATTCTGCACTATCAAAAAAGAAAAAAAAAGAAAAGATTTTTCTCAATGTTGCAACAATGTGCAGTCTCAAATGCTCTCATATTTTGTGTTTGCACTTGCATCTTAAAATGCTTGTATGATGCAAAATTTATGTAAACAGTCAGTTATATATACAGAGGGGATCGTCTGATATGTTAAAACAGATCTATGCAGTCAATGCAGTGTGAATGCAGCCTCTTATACATATCGTTGCCTATGATGTCATTAAAAATGATAATCAATACCATAATTTATAGTATTATTTATAATAATTATTAATTTACTTGTTAATAATTAAAGCACTTTGATACTGAAGGCAGGTTTACTAATGGCAGGTTTATTACTTGTAATGTTACTTGTATATGAAGCTATATTTAGTTGAAATTACAATATCTTTTTAAAAATAATTAATGAAAAATACAGTTTATAATCAATTTTATAATTATTGCATTTCTTTTGTACTGAAATACAATTTCAAATTAAATTTTGGCAGTGACAACTCCAGAAGGTATTTAAAAAATGGATAGACAAGATGAACTGATGCACTGAAAATTGTTTTTGTAACCAAATTGTTATCCTTTGAATCATGAATGAATTGAATCGCATGGCCAATGAAGATTCAGACCTTTACAAGTCATAGTATTGTAATAAGTAATTACAGTTTTGATCAAATGAATCAGTGAAACTGACTTATCATAATATCACCACCACAATGAGAAATCACATGAAATCCAAACACCAGTGGACTGAGAAAAGACAGCTGTCCATCACTGCATTCACGACTGCAGGTAAGCGCAGCTGTGCCCCGAGTGAGCCGAGAAGAGAGCTTATCTGATAGCCAAATGATCTTGAGACATATGCTTGAAGTTTCCTCGAGGGAGAGTGGATGCATCGTGGTCACTACAGTGGACAGCTATTTGGAAGCCATTTTGAACCATTTAAGATGTAGCATCATGTCCCAACCACCAACTGGCGAACCCCCAAAGTGTTGTCTACGATTCCATTTAATTGTTGTCTTTTTATCCATTTTTTTTGTTTTGAGATATTGCATAATATATTCAAAATGGCGGCAAGAAAAGGGGATGCACCATGTACCTCGGAAATAAGTGTTAAATAATTTTATTCTCAGAAAACCAGATAGCTACAAAAAATATTTTTCAGTTAAATAGGATGTCAGAAATAGTTTCATCCAGATTTTAACAATATTTTTCTTGTATGTGTGGTGGGAGGGTGTGTGTGCTTGTGTGTGTTTGTATTTGTGCTCACATGTGTATGAATAGACAAAAAAAAATGTGGGCATGATTTTTCACTTATTTAAAAGTAAAAACAAACATGTAAAAAAAATATTACTTTGTGATTTAATAATTCATGCATCAGAGGGTTAAGAACAGAAAACACAAAGCGCTGTAAGAAACTTTGCTTAGCACACAATTATCTGTGTCTCACTGGAACGTCTTTGTGGCGCTTATTGTTATCAGACTGAGGAGCCAACTTTCATGTGGATATTATTGTTTTTCTCAACATTAACATGATGTGAGACAATATAAACACAATAAACATAGGTCAACTCGAGTGAATACGTTCTGTACTGTAATTGGCACTGTCTGCTTTATTTTTTTCCGTTTGCTCTGCTTGAGCTTGAATGCTTTTGTTCTTTAACTATATATATATATATATTTGTTTGTTTTTCGTTTACATACGTTTTTAAACAAAGAAAACCTTGAGATATAACGTAAAGTTGTTGTAGAACATTGTGTATAATGCCTAATCATAAGCTTCAGAAATGGTGACAAAAACTTGATAAAAAAATAACCGTCTTTTTCATTAAACGTCATTTAAATAAACAAATATTCGAATATTCATTTTTTATGAGCCCAAATATTCAAATACACTATTTTTGAAAAATGCCAATTCTTAGTATGTATGCACATAGCTACACACACACACACACACTCATAAAAATAAACAACAACTAGCAGATTGCTAGGACTCACCTTTTGACCATTTGTGGGTTGTACAGGTAAATCTTCATAAAGGTTTTTTCCTTCATATGGTATCCATAAAAAGGCCTAAGAAGAGATAAGATGGTCAGATCTGTGTCCAAATGTTTTAACAGGAGAGAGAGAGAGAGAGAGAGAGAGCGAACGCTTGTCTCAAATATAACTATTGTAATCAAATTTGTGTCTTTGCACTAGGGGTCGCACAGACTAGCTGATTCATTTTGGCATCAATCAACATTGTTTAACTAGCTATGGATAATATGACTTCATGTGCATATGTTCTATACTACTATATGTGCTATGGTGAGAGGAGAAAAATTCCTGTCCATGATCTGTGCCCCAGTGTTGTTGCATAACATTAATTTTGTATAGCATTATTTGTCTAATAGCCAAATAGTTGGATTTACACAATTGAAAAAAATCTAATCAAATTGACCAATCACATTGAAGTCAGCATGAAATGGAAGTTGAAATGGTCTCTTCTTCACTATTGTGATATATCCAAATTGTATTTGATTTTGTCCATCAGAAACAGACTGGATTGTTGTTGTTTGCTATTGCTGCAATGAGTGACAGGATGCTGGAGGTTACTGTCCCAACCTCACACCAAGACACATATCATCAGAGAAGAGACGTCATTGTTGGAGGGTGGCAAAGTTATTTTGAAATAAGAATGTCAGTTTTGATTTCATGATGATTTTAAAAGCATGTTTGAATGTAGAATTCTTGTAATTGCATTCTTACCAGTAAAAATTCAATTATAGAACTCTAATTACAATATATACTAGAAAGATACAATTCAATTAGAGAACTCAACCAATGAGAACTACTAGTACAAATTTAACTACAGAGCTCTCTAATTGGAATTCTGAATAGTAAGTATGTAACTGCAGAGTTCTATAATTCAATTGTAGAACTCTGCAATTACATAGTATGAATGCATTTGCTCTGTAATTGGAATTCTTACTAGTACAAACATAATCATTGAGCTCTGTAACTCATACTAGTCTCTTTTTATTAAATTCTTACCAGAGTGCTTAAATAAATAAATAAGGGTACACTTGAAACACAGTATATCACCAAGTCAATTAAACATCTGGGATATCATTCTGTCCAGTTACGAAGCATTAGTGATGTTAATCAGTTTCACCTGCTTTGGTGCAAATGAATGTAACAGGTGCACTGGAGTGGCAACAAGACGACAACCCCCCCAAAAGGGAATGGTTTCGCAGGTGGTGGCCATAGACAATTGCTCTCTCCTTTTCATTCCTGACTCATTTGTCTCTAATTGTGTTTTGTTAGGTTCCTTCTCACTGCTTGTAGCATAGGGCAGTACCTGCAACCCAATCAGGTTGCACAGGTAGTCCAGCTTCTCTGGGATGGAGTGTTAAAATGCACAAATCTTCTCTAATAGCCTACTTCGTATGAAATGTATTTCATTATAATTGCTATTAGTATTATAAACAGTGCAAAACACATATTTGTTTATTCAAATATGTGTTGGCCTTTGTAAAATACCGGACAAATCGCATCTCGTATTGTTTTGATACGGGATGCATCATTTTACCTTTACATACGGGACGATTCTGTATTTTAAGTGATGGGTGGCAACCCTAACTGAATCCAGCAATACCTCTTTCAGAATCAGTAAACGCGCACTGCGGCGACTGCTGTCCTGACATTTCATCCTACCCGCCAGATTGTCCTACCAGGGCTAACTGCGCATGCACACATCAATATTGTATCAATTTTCTCACATTGAACAACACAATTACTGTATTTGCATTACTGTAAGTGTAGGTTTAGGTTTGGGGTAGGTGTAGGCATTAAAGCATAAACTGATGGGTAGCATTTTTTGTTGAAACCTACTTTCAATTGGAGGTAGCAAAATCTGTCAGGGTAGCACAAATCATCAGAACACTGGTCTACTTCTTTGAATCTTATGTACGCCCTGCCCCACAGCATGTGTGCCATGTGTTTTGATGTTCAAGATGGCCAGTGCTGTAATGGAGTCGTATGTTTGAGCCAGGATTAATGGAACCACAGTGATTGCTTCCAAGTACAACATACTTGGGATTGCCAGCTTTCAATATATAATGTACAAAAAAAAGCCATTTTGAGATTAAAAAAAGATGATATTGTTGTAGTAAATATTATGTTTTTAAATAAACTGTCTTATACACAAAAACTATAGACATAAAAACAATATAGACATCAGTTATCAAAGTTAGGGATGTGCCGATCCGATACTCAGTATTGGCTCTGATACTGCTATTTTTCATTGGTCAGACGAGACCGATCCAAATCCCATATTGTATACTATTCTGTGTTATTATTAAGGCCAACGAAAGGCACAATATAACATTATAAAGCACCATAAAGTTTTCGTGCACTATATTCCAAGAGTTCTGAAGCTGTTCCATAGTTTAATGTGAGGTTCAGATGAATATTTAAGTCGTTAAATTAAAGTTTGCATAAACTCTTCTCTCCGCTGCGGCTGTCCGTCATCCTCCATTCAGCGTTCGGTTATGACAGTCAAAACGATGAAACTCTCTCAAAGATGATTCAATGTTCCTATTATTATACTTGATCTGTAGATAAAGATCAATGGTTTTGCATAAAAGGACTTTATCTTGCTGGAGTTTAGTGCTGTTCCTAAATCATTTTACTTCTTACTGGAAGTCTATTAGATCACAACAAGTAGAGAGCACTATGCACTGTTCTTAATGCGCACAGTAACTGAAATTTACAATGTTAAAAGAAAAGGCTTAAACCGTTGCACAGACATAATACACTACGCATTAATATCTCTTCCCTTTGAGCTTTGAAATTTTCTATGTGAAAACTCTGCGTTGCTTCAAGCACATCATTCTGCGCATGGGATGCGCATAAGCACTTTGTGCCGCTCTATATTGGACCTTCCATAATATAATTTTGAAAGATTATTAATAGCCTTTCTTGTTCTGTCCTAGCTATCATATGTTGCTGCCTCATTACTGTCCTATACATTTAAAAGTAATCTTTTCATTTTAAAGTATATATTTATATATAAATACATTTACTTGTTTTTCATGAATGTATTTTATTACAACAATAAAAAGAGCAATGTGTAACATTTTACCAGATTCATTCCTTAACTTAAAATTCACATTTATTTTTCCCCACTAAATGTTTTTTTTTCACTAAATGTTTAGATTTTATAAAATTATTGTGCACTCGTGATTTTTCTTGAGTAACTTTTGCTGCTGAATTAGTTTATAATAGTATTTTTTTCATAGATTATGATTCTATATTTTTTCCAATTCACTATAGGATCTAGAGGCTTAATAACTGTCAGCTTGAAGGTTATAAGAACATGACCTAGAGATAAGGAGGTGATTATAATAATGAGAATAGGCTCTCCTTCTTAAGGTCCTTCCTCAGGTGGATGCGCCAGGGAGGGACTGTCACGAGGAGCATGAGTTCCGAAAAACCAGGTCCGTGTGGGCCAGAAAGGCACAAACAGGACCTGTTCCTTGTCCTCCCTAACCTTGCACAGTGTCCATGCGAGCAGGCTCACTGGGGGAAACGCATACTTGCGTAGAGCCCGAGGCCAGCTGTGTGCCAGTGCGTCCGTGCCCGGGGGGGCCTGGGTCAGGGAATAGTACAACTGGCAGTGGGAGGACTCGTGGGAAGCAAACCGGTCCACCTGAGCTTCCCCGAATCGACTCCAGATCAGCTGAGATGGAGTCGCCATTCTCCGGGGAAAGTGAGCTGTCGTGAGAGTGCGTCGGCCGCACGATTGAGCTCCCCCGGAATGTGGACGGCGCGCAGCGACTTGAGCTGTGTCTGACTCCAGAGGAGGAGATAGCGGGCGAGTTGAGACATGCGACGTGATCGTAGACCACCCTGTCAGTTGATGTACGAAACAGCTGCAGTGTTGTCCGTGCGGACCAACATGTGCTTGTCCAGCAGCAGCGGCCAGAGCTGCCGCAAAGCTAGATGCACTGCCAACAACTCCAGACAGTTGATGTGCCAAAGCAGTCGAGGTCCTGTCCAGGACCCTGAGGCTGCCTGCCCGTTGCACGTAGCGCCCCAGCCCGTGTTGGAGGCATCTGTCGTGACAACGTGACACTTACTCTAAGGGCACCCCAGCCCGTAGAAAAGCAAGGTCCGACCAGGGGCTGAATAGGCGGCGACACATCGGTGTGATGGTGACACGATGTGTACCGCGGCGCCATGCCCATCTCAGGACTCCGGCGTGTAGCCAGTGCAGAAGTGGTCTCATATGAAGCAATCAGAGCGGCGTGACTGTGGCTGCGGATGCCATATGCCCCAGGAGCCTGTGAAAATGTTTCAGTGGTACCACTGTCCTGCCTCTGAAGTAGGGGTCGACCGATTATCGGCGCCGATATTAAGCATTTTTATGATTATCGTATCGGTCATTTTCAAAAACGATTCGCCTTTTGCGCTTGCTAACTGGAGCTGCTTCAGTGATCACGCATCAGTTGTCTCTCAAAGGTAAGGTAGCAGCAGATGTTGCTTAAGTTGCAATAAATTACAATCCACTACCGTTACAGTGAAGTTGCAAAACACCTCAATATTATCTATGATTTCCGCGATGCAGAAAATGTGGATGGAATCGCGGAATCCAGTCATATAAATGGAATTTACTGTATGACGCGGAATGTCACGGAATTTGTCAAAGTTTGGATGAATTAATCAAAAGTAGGTCAGTACACTTAAATAGAGTCGCGATATGGACTAGTATCTGTAAATATTAAGCCGCAAAAGTACTATTTAAATATAAATCCTGCATGTTTTGCGTGTCTCTGTGTATGTAAATGGCACAGACGCGCTGTTTTGTTTTCTACACATACAAAGTGTGCGACGCTCGCGGTGAGTTCAGCTTCTATCGTCTCACTACATGAGGATATAAATACATGAACAACATCTCCAGAACTGCTCTGACTCCCTCCGATAGTCACTTCATGATCATTTGACAGTTTCATTTGAGTAAAAGTATCACAGTACTCTGTGTTTCCCACAGACTTGTGGTGGCATATATATGCAAACTCATTATCTGCCAGCAGGAGGCGCTTTTGGAGTGGTAGAGATCAAGGTTTCCCCGGTAATGCTGTACACAAAGCAGCGCTCCACTCACAAACGCTGCTTTATCAGATATTACATGCAAGATGAAATGAAAATGACTGTTCGAATGAAATCGGGTTCCTTCAGAAATAGTGATATAAAAACAGCCGCACCGGGTTTCAATTTTGAAACATGCAGAGCTTTATTCAACCGAGTCAAAGCCTTTTGGGAAATCTATTTGTGGCGGTCAGTTTTGATATTGTGGCGGGCGCCACAAATAAATCAATGTTTGGAAAGAATAATCACACAATACGCTATTTCTGCCATGTTTTGATTTTAATAGTAAACCCTTTGCCAAAAAATAAAGAATTTAACTCTTATTTGATTAAAAACTTAAAAGTTCCTCATGGCAACCCGTCAAAATATAAGTTCGGGTTAGCTTAAAGAAATTATCAGAAATATGTGGTGCAGTATGATATAGCCTACATAATACTACTACAACAATTACAACTTTTGTTTAAAAGAATGAATCACAATACGCTATTTCTTCCATGTTTTAATTTTAATAGTAAACCCTTTGCCAAAAAATAAAGTTTAACTCTCATTTGATTAAAAGCTCAATTAAATTGATTAATGCCTTAATTTGCACTGTACTGTAAATTAAAACTAACTGAAATTTCTAGTGTCACATAGGCCAAGATTAGGATGACAAAAATTGAGACATTTCAATAGGCTATTTAATTAAGTGTGCCTGTAAAAGGCTATTAAAGAGTAAGAAGTGCAGTGTGGGAGTACTACACTCAACCAATACCAGGGAAGGCAGTTTTGTCAGAGCCCTTGTTATTCTTAAATTTTGACATTAATTAAAATTTTTACACCAGACATATATATCGGTTCAAAATATCAGTTATCGGTCTACTTGATCTGTAATAATCGGTATCGGCCCTGAAACACATATCGGTCGACCCCTACTCTGAAGGAACTCAGGCAGTTCAGCACCAACTGGGCAACGTTTGTTGGTGAGACGTGCCGTCATACTCACCGAGTCTAACTCCATACCGAGATAAGAGATTCTCTGCACAGGGGAGAGCTTGCTCTTCTCTCGGTTGACCTGAAGCCCCAACTGACTGAGGTGCTGAAGCACCAGGTCCCTGTGATCGCACAACTCCTCACGCGACCGGGCCATGATCAGCCAATCGTCAAGATAGTTGAGGATCCTGATGCCCACTTCCCATAGTGGGGCAAGGTCGCCCTCCGCAACTTTCGTGAAGACACGGGGGGACAGGGAAAGCCCGAAGGGGAGGTCCTTGTACTGCCATGCCCGACCCTCGAACGCAAACCGTAGGAACGGTCTGTGACATGAAAGTACGCGTCCTTCAGGTTGATCGCTGCAAACCAATCCTGGGTTTGAATGCATTTGATAATACGTTTCTGTGTCAACATCTTGAACGGGAGCTTGTACAGGGCCCGATTCAAGACTGGCAAATCCAAGATAGGTCGAAGGCCACCGCTTTTCTTGGGTACGATGAAGTAAGGGCTGTAAAACCCCTTCCTCATCTCGGCTGGAGGGAACGGCTCGATTGCATCCGTCGCCAACAGGACAGCAATCTCCTCGCGCAAGACAGAGGCGTCTCGGACTGCCACCAAAGTCTCGAGAACACCGTTGAACTTGGGAGGTCACCTGGCGAACTGAATCACGTAGCAGAGTCGAACCGTCTGAATGAGCCAGCAGGACGGGTTGGGCAACGCAAACCACACTCCCAAACTCCATACGAGTGGCAACAAAGGGACAGTCGACGTACCTGCCGTGCTGCAGTGATGGGGAATTGCGCTGGGTGGGTTTCTGAGTCATCACAGCAAAACTCCCCCTGTCCCCGGAGGGACTGGCCAGAGACGCGTCGTAGGTGAGAGTGAGGAAGCGATGCGTCGCTCACTGTCGACCCACGAGCCTTGCAACCCGGAGGAAAAGGAAACTGCTCTTTCTGTTGGGCCAGCAGCAGAACAGAAAAAAGAAACAAGATTCTCCGGCCGGCCCTCCTCCGGGGGAAGGAGCGGCGCTGTCATCACCACCTCCTGAAGAGCAGTCTCACACATCTCCGGGTTGCCCGTGTAAGGGCCGCTTTGTCATCTTTCTTGAGGCTTTAGCGGCTACCTGCGACCCACGGCGACAAGCAGGCTGAGACACGGCCCGCGACGGAACGGTGGCAGCTGGAAAATCACGTCGGGGCAAGATGTGCTGTATGGCCTCAGTCTGCTGTTGTACTGCCTAGAACTGCTGGGCACAGCCCTCGACAGTGTCGCCACACACGCCAGCCTGGGAGATGGGAGTGTCAAGAAAGCGCACTTTGTCAACGTCTCTCATCTCGACCAAGCTGAGCCAGAGATGGCACTCCTGGACCACCAGAGTGGACATCGCCTTCCCAAGGGACCGCGTCGTGACTTCCGTCACCCGAAGGGCAAAGTCAGTCGCCGTGCGCAGCTCCTGCATCAACCTCGGGTCGGTACTACCCTCGTGCATTTGTTAAGGCCTTGGCTTGGTGAACTTGCAGGATGGCCTGCAGCACTCTAAGCTTTGGCAGCGAGAGCTGCCGACAGCTTACAGGCTTTGGACGGGAGACGCAGACTATTCCTCCAAGTGGCCGCGTTTTGCTGGCACGGGTGCACCGCAATCGCTCTCTGCTCCAGAGGAATGTCGACGCACCCCCTAGCCGCCCCGCCATCGAGTGTAGTGAGGACGGAGGAAGGAGACGAGCGGCTTCTGGCCGTAAAAGGGGCCGTCCACGACTACGTCACTTTCTCATGCACCTCCGGGAAGAAAGGAACCAGAGCAGAACACGGTTGTGAGCCGTACTCTACACCGAGAAACCAATCCTCCAGCCGCTAGCACTCAGGGCTGGGCGGTGTATTCACCTCCAACCTGATGCTCACTGCTGCCCGGGTAAGCACAGCCGTCAACTCTGGGTCCAATTCGGCAGGCGACAACACCCGAGGCGTCTGTGATTTGCTCTTTTAGGAAATCTGATCTTTTAGTTGAAGCGGCCAGGGGAATCGCTGAAAGGGACACCGCTGTTCGCGCTGTACCGCCAACCAGAACAGCTTCCTGACACACAGCAGATGAATGGCTTTGTGGAGTATAACAGCTTTTCATACAACCACTCGGCTCCGAAGCAAAAATCTATTGAGTGGATGCCCGCTGTCGCCTTATATACCCGTAAGCACGGGGAGTGGCTCAGCATGAAAAAACCCACTAGCCAATTTTCATTGGCATTTTCTCTTAAACTCTGACATGATTGGTCTCCCAATTGAGACCCCATATGTCGTTCGACATAACTCGTAGTGACTGACAGATAGGGAACCAGAGTACTGTGAACGTGCCTCACTTCAAACTGTAACTGTCTGTAAAGCTGGATGGACGCTGAAGGTGAATTTTTTTATTTGTCAATTTGCCGATCTAACATTAAATGTAACTATAGACTTATAATGTTTTGTATTGTAAAGTTAAGTTCCCAATGTTTAATTTTATAATTTCCTGTTAGTTAATTAGCACGTGAAGCGGTCGGGTTACAGTCTGAGGTAAAATTATATAGACCCATTTAGTTGTTTAAATATTATATTCTAAACTTTAAACGCAGTGAAGTGTTTGTTCAAGTAGACTTTGTTGCTTGTGGAAACCTCATGCGAGTCTGAAAGGTACTTAAAACAATTTTATTTGCACTCTTGAAGACTGCTCACCAAGGACTAAATTTCAGTCTGGCAAAATTTCCTGCACACTTCACCACCAAAATGAGCTGTAGAGGCCAAAATGAGCATTGTGAATGTAAGAGCCTAACGCTACATTTATAACTGTAAGGGACCATTTGAAGTACTGCATTTATGTTTCTAATATAATAAGCATGTATGAATTGTGTTATGAAACATAAAACGTTTGTATAATTTAATTTGTAATTTGACAGATGTTTTTTTTCTTTTGAATGTCTTTGTATCTTGTTTGTGTATGTATTGAACCCGGAAATAGCAAATGCTTGTGTTGAAAAGGTCCTTCTCAGACACCGTAGTGATCAGGTGGCCTAAATCAGCTTAATAAGATGGCGGTAGGACATGAATGGGAGACGTTGATTATTTGAGCCTAACGTTACATTTTTTTAATATGGATTTTACACATTGCATCAATTTGAAATGAATTCGACGCATGTCTGATGACGAAAGGATTATCATATTCGATTTGCATTCCTTGGTGAGCGTAGCGAGGTATGTTGATTGTTATTGAAGAAATACATGTATGAAGGAATGTTTGTGGTGCAATGTAATGTGTCGTTTGTGATGCTAATTTATGCAATTTAACATGTTTAGAAGTCTATGTTTGAATTATGAATTTTTGTCATTTGTGTATGTCAATGTAGTTGTTATGGTGCTGTGGGGTGTTGCGAGACTCTTCAAGGTGTACGGAATAAAGACGCTGGTTGAATACATCGCGGTGTCTGGTGACTTTAAGGAAACCTCATGCATCAGTTGAGGCTCTCGAATCCAAGGGATTGCTACAATAACAATCATTGTTAAAGTTTGAATTGTATTTCAGGGGAGTTCGTGAAGACAGATAATCAAGTGATGTTGTGACAACCTGTACAGAAGTCAGTTCCAGATCCACCCTCCACACAAGACCTCTCTCTCTTATGGATTGCTGTCTACTAGCATATTAGGTGTTCTCTTCAGACTTACATTTACATTACATTAAGTCATTTAGCAGACGCTTTTATCCAAAGCGACTTAGGTGCATGCAGATATTACTCAGGGACATGAACACTTGAATATTGCAAGCATAGGGAAAGTAAGAATTACTTAAGATTTAAGAATTTAATGTTAATTGCTTAAACATTAAAAATATATATTTTTACAGTTTTTTGTTTTGTTTTCCAAAGCACCTAAAAGCCAATTCACACTGCCATACTCCAACAGGGTGAACACACTGTCCAAACAAAACAAAAGCATGTTTTTTTAAAGTAGTTTATGTGGCAGTGTGAACTGACCATAATGCTGTATGTTAGGTGTGAAATTCCTTAAACTTGGTTTGCTATAATACATCTATTCATAAGTGTACCAGTGTGAAGCACAATTCCCTGCAGATTTGCTGTATATCCATAAAGTGATATCTTTGTCATAGTATTCTTTCAGTGGTTAACTAACTGATTAAGACAGTCTCTGGCTGCTACCTACTGGCATAATGTAACCTGCAATGAAAGAAGCCCAGGCATGATAT
>NW_015626372.1:81515-82180 GCF_001515625.1 Sinocyclocheilus rhinocerous
GACTTAGGTGCATGCAGATATTACTCAGGGACATGAACACTTGAATATTGCAAGAATAGGAAAAAGTAAGAATTACTTAAGATTTAAGAATTTAATGTTAATTGCTTAAACATTAAAAATATATATTTTTACAGTTTTTTGTTTTGTTTTCCAAAGCACCTAAAAGCCAATTCACACTGCCATACTCCAACAGGGTGAACACACTGTCCAAACAAAACAAAAGCATGTTTTTTTAAAGTAGTTTATGTGGCAGTGTGAACTGACCATAATGCTGTATGTTAGGTGTGAAATTCCTTAAACTTGGTTTGCTATAATACATCTATTCATAAGTGTACCAGTGTGAAGCACAATTCCCTGCAGATTTGCTGTATATCCATAAAGTGATATCTTTGTCATAGTATTCTTTCAGTGGTTAACTAACTGATTAAGACAGTCTCTGGCTGCTACCTACTGGCATAATGTAACCTGCAATGAAAGAAGCCCAGGCATGATATTGCTTTTTTTTATGGTGAATTGCCCAAAAAAAGAAAAGAAAAGATTTTGCATATGATTTTCAATTAATTATTTGAAGTGGGTTGGTTAAGGGCGTGATTAGTTGATGAATTGTGTGCATGGTTAATGATGGCTCTTAAATATTTAAATGCAATGTGTTGAATGCCTACTTT
>NW_015626372.1:82383-100384 GCF_001515625.1 Sinocyclocheilus rhinocerous
TATTTTGTGAAAACATGTTTAAGTTAACTTATATGCGATAAATTAGGCTGCGTTTTACTCATACACCTAGGATGCCTCAGGGGTATGACTTTCTTATTTCAGACGAATCCAGTCGGAGTTATATTAAAAATTGTCTTTGATCTTTCAAGCTGTTTAATGCGACTCAGCGGGTCTTGCATTGCTTCAGTCCAAAAGAACTTAAAGGGGTCATATGATGCTTTTTTAAAGATCATTATTTTGGCATGACGTATGAGGTCAGCGTTGTGCATGCGCCGGTGAGTCTCGTGAAAACCAATGTTTGTTAACAGGAGCAAAGGAAGCAAAGTTTCCTTACTTTAGCAAAGGAAAACCAGTCTCCTCTTGGCTTATATCGAAATCCTCTGACATTCTTTTTACAAATCTCTTCTCGTTTTGTACTTCTAATTCTTGACCGTTTTGTTTTGATCTCTCCCCTGCGTTTCCGCGTGCGTCACTTCTGAGCGGCGTATGCGCAAAGCCGACCTCATACGTCATTCCCCCAGAACTGCTTCTGTTTACAACACCCGGAGCCGTGTGAGACACTTTATATTAAGGATGGACACTTTTTATTTAACTTCTTTTGGACTGAAACTTGGTTTGCTATAATACATCTATTCATAAGTGCACCAGTGTGAAGCACAATTCCCTGCACATTTGCTGTATATCCATAAAGTGATATCTTTGTCATAGTATTCTTTTAGTGGTTAACTAACTGATTAAGACAGTCTCTGGCTGCCCGCCTACTGGCATAATAATGTAACCTGCAATGAAAGAAGCCCAGGCATGATATTGCTTTTTTCCCCCCTTTTTAAATGGTGAATTGTCCAAAAAAAAAAGATTTTGCATATGATTTTCAATTTCTTATTTGAAGTGGGTTGGTTAAGGGCATGATTAGCTGATGTATTATTGTGGGAGCATGTGATTAGTTGATGAATTGTGTGCATGGTTAATGATGGCTCTTAAATATTTAAATGCAATGTGTTGAATGCCTACTAAGACTTGCATATTTGTGCATAATGTGTTTTGACCCTGGATGCTTACAGAAGGATAATCTTTTATTTATGTGCCAGAAACATCATGAGCATTCTTTTAAAAATTTTTGTTGGTTCATGCTGAACTGGTGTTGATAAATGTGCTCTTTATATTAATAAGTCAATTCAATTGATATTTATTTGATCAATGTATTGATATAAATTTTTTCAGTGTCCCAATTTCTGTTTGATTTATTATGAAGGGGCAAATTATAATCTATATAAAAAGAAAACATTTACATATATGTAGATTTAATTTATTTACATACAGTTTGAGTAAACGGCAATATATTCTGTGAAAACATGTTTAAGTTAACTTATATGCGATAAATTAGGCTGCGTTTTACTCATACACCTAGGATGCCTCGGGGGTATGACTTTCTTATTTCAGACGAATCCAGTCGGAGTTATAAAGTAAAAGTAAAGTAAAGTAATAGTAAAAAGGAGCATTAAATTGAATATTTGAATGTTTTAAAATATATTTACATTTATAGAAATCTAATATATTTACATATACATAAATGTAATGTGTTAACAAATATTAGAAATTAATATATGGACATATATTGCAAATTAATATATTTACATAGTCCAATATCTAAATGTGTTTACATATAAAGGAAATAAATATATGTAAATATTTCCGATAAAAATATATTTACATATGTTTAATATATGTGAAAAATATTAAAAAGCGGCCAAAATCAAACATTTAAATATATTTAAAAAATATATTTCAAAATATATTTACATATATTGTATAAAATATATTTTCTTCTTTACATTTATATCTAATATATTTACATATACATAAATGTAATGTGTTAACAAATATTAGAAATTAATATATGGACATATATTGCAAATTAATATATTTACATAGTCCAATATCTAAATGTGTTTACATATAAAGGAAATAAATATATGTAAATATTTCCGATAAAAATATATTTACATATGTTTAATATATGTGAAAAATATTAAAAAGCGGCCAAAATCAAACATTTAAATATATTTAAAAAATATATTTCAAAATATATTTACATATATTGTATAAAATATATTTTCTTCTATTTAAATTTAAGATATTTAAATATATGAAAATTTATTTATTATTAATATATTTAAATCTTTGTGAAAAAATGTGATCCTTTAGTCACTGGCTTGATTGCACATTCTTACATATCAGAAGTCACTGATCACATATTTGACATTAGAATTAAAATGGCTGCTTACATGTTCCAACATTACGGTTGGGTCCATATCGTTCCATAAAAAGTTTGCAAAGCTTGTAAACCAAACCAAATTTTGACTGGTTTACCAAGTAATCCATGGTGATAAAAACCCATGATAAAACCAGTGATAGCAAGCCCATCGTTTCATCACAATTTCACCATCCAGTTAGGCACATCAACCATAACTCCTTCAAAAACAGCCAGAAACCTTGGAGTTATGATTGATGATCAGCTTACTTTCTCAGACCACATTGCTAAAACTGTCCAGTCCTGCAGATTTGCTTTATTCAGCATCAAGAAGATCAGGCCCTTTCTTTCGGAACATGCTTCACAACTCCTTGTTCAAGCTCTTGTTCTGTCCAGGCTGGACTATTGCAATGCTCTCTTGGCAGGTCTTCCAGCCACTTCTATCAAACCTGTACAATTAATCCAGAACGCGGCAGCAAGATAAATTTTCAATGAGCCAAAAAGCATGCACGTCACACCTCTGTTTATCAATTTGCAATGGCTACCAATAGCTTCTTCCATCTTCAAGAATCGGCTAAAAACACATCTCTTCCATCTTATTTGACCCTCTAACTCTAGCACTCTCTATTCTAATTCTATTCTTTAAAAAAACTTGTCCCTTTTAGACTTGCACTTATGGAAGCCCGTTTCCGCCACTGAATAAAAAAAATAAAATTAAAAAAAGGGTAATTGCGACTTTTTATCTGATATAAACATGATTGCACATGACACATGTCATGAATATGAAGCTTTTTTATGCATGTTTATGACAACTGCCATTAAGTGTCATTCGCTCAGTTATGTAATTTTTAATGCAAAGATGACATTGTTTGAGATGTCTTTGTTATGGGCTATGGTTAGGGGTAAGGGTAGGGGTAGGGTTGGGTTAGGTCAAATGTCATATTTGCATTAAAAATGACATAACTGAGCGAATGACACTTAATGACAGTTGTCATAAACATGCATAAAAACCCTTCATATTCATGACATGTGTCATGTCATGATTATAAAGGTGTCATGTCAGTCTTATGTACACCCCTTCAAGTAAAGTGTAACCTATTATTATTATTATGCCTATTATTATTTGGCTATTATTAGGCTTCTCGTCAAAAGTCAGAATTGTGAGTTTATATCTCGCAGTTTTGACTATTTCTCAGAATTGCGACTTTACGTCTCGCAATTGCGAGTTTATATCACGCAATTCTGACTTTATTTCACTAGCCAATGCCGAATCTATTGCCAAGGTGTGCATAGAGGGTTGGGGAAACATTTTTGAAATAAAGGTGCTTGGGCGATTTTGTGCACTCGTCAGATAAGGGGCTGTACTTATGTAGTTTGGTTTGACAGCACAACACTCCCTACTACAACGGACTTGTGCTTATATCATCATTTGTAGGGATACACTGAAATGAAAATTCTGGACCGAAACTAAAAACCAAAAATTCTGGATGCACTTGGCCGAAAAACAAAACCAAAAACGAAAATGCTTTGTAATAATTATTTATTTTATTAAATAATATAAAGTAATTTTGTAAGACTTTAATTTACCTAAACATTTTTGATGATACTGAATAAAAAATTTTTTTTTTAAAAAGGCAAATAAAATAAATCACACTTTAATTGAAAATAACAATTAATTATCCAAATAATGTATAGTCGTAAAAAGCTATTATTATCATCAGAGCATGTGAGCAGAGCATAGTGTCACGTGAGGGTAGCGTCATTTTACCAGCGTTGCCTAGTACAGCTGTACAACATGTTACAGCACAGTAGCGCTATTGCAAATAGGAACAAGAATACTACACAGAAATTTCCTGTCGGCGCATTATTTGAGAGGACTTTGCTTTTCCGGTGAGCATGAGTGGTACATGAGTGGTACACACATTCATAGAATGGATTATTGAGTGGAGCGTCACACTGCACAGTGACGACGGTTAGAGGGAGAGTGAAACCTGCGCAATGAACACTGCTGTGCGGTGCGGCACGCCATATATTTTCGGCTCATATTTTAGACTTTTTCTCTTTCGGCCATATACCGAAAATGCAATTTTTGGCCGATAATTTTAGGCAGTCGAAATTTCGGTGCATCCCTAAATTTTATAAATATCCTGCATATTAACATGGCCGTGGAACATTAGTGAGCACCTTAGGCACATAACCTGGCCTCGGGGGCAAGAAAGCTTTCACCATTCCTGGTGCAAACTCAGGACATGACAGGGCCACAGAAAGGGCCTGAAAGTCTCTGACTCTTTTCAGAGATGAAATTACTAATAAAAACACTGTTTTTAGTGTCAGAAAACTCTCCTCAGCCTCAAAGCACCACGGATGAAACGCATGGTAAGCAGCTATGGCCACCACGTATACCTTTAAGGTGGAAGGAGTCAACCCTGTGGACAGGACAGGAATAGGACACTGGGACAGGAACCAAGGCTTCTTCCGCATGACTAAGGCACGAAGGCAAAAACCGGAAGCTAACAATAAATTGAGTTTTCTACCTATTAGATCGTGTTTTATTAACGTCTACACCTACCCCAACCCTAAACCTACCCCTTACAATAATGCAATTATTGCAATAGTAATTAGTATGCAATAGTAATTATTGTTGTACAGTGTGAGAAAAATTACGCTATATTGATGTGCGCATGCCCAGTAGTTTTTGCTGTGTGCCATCTAGCCTTAACCCACGAAGGCATCGCTGCATGACCTTGATCATGTGAAATGGGTTGCCCCTCGGGGAAAACCCTTGGTCCTGAACCATTCCAAGGGTCTTATGTAGAGCAGGCCAAATGGTATCCCGTTGGACGCAGCCATCATCAGACTCCGCAGTCTTTGAAACTGTTCACAGTGAGTGACTGGCCTAGCCTGACACCGTTCACGCCTGCGAGAATCGCATCGATACAAGCAGGAGACAGACGTGCCTGCATCATCGTCGAATCCCACACCACGCCAAGTGGTCCTCTGAACTGGAGAAAGCACACTCTTCTTGGTGTTCAGCCTTAACCCTAGCTCTTTCATATGGGCAAGGACTAATTGTTCATATAATTTAATATGCAGATGCCCTGGAGTCGGAGAGGAGCCAGAGATGCATCCACAAATTTGGCGAAAGTGCAGGGTGAACGGAAGAACCCGATATTGGTATGCTTTGCCGCCTGAAAGCATGCGTCCTTCAAGTACATGTTGACGAACCAGTCCTCGGATCTAATCTGAGTCATGATCGGTTTCAACATCAGCATCCTGAATCTGAACATTTTTACAGAACGATCGATTTGGCACAGATCTATGATGGGATGCAACCCCCCTTCCTTTGGCCGTTTCCTTGGTGGCCCAGAGAGACAAATCTGTGGCTTGACTAAGTTCTTTGATATTGTCAGAGCCCACCTCTTCGCCTTCACCCAAGTCTTTGAGTAGGTCAGCCTGGTACGCCTGTAACACTGCCATAGTGTGCAGACACTAGGGCTGTGACAGTGGCAGATTTTTACCACCGCGGTGGTAATGGACCAACTACCGCCGGTGGCGCGGTGTTGAGATATATATATATATATATATATAATAAAAATATTAAAAAAGGGCCAAATTTTGACAGTAACATTCTGTTTTCCATTAAAACAGTGCATTCGGGGTCATATTTGTCAATTTCAAGAAAGCAGCCTGCTGCTATATATCGTGAATAAACAGCGTTCAAAGTCGACACTCAGAGGCTGTGTTTCAAATCACACCCTACACCCTCATTCATTATTCCCTCCATGAGTTTACTAATATAGTCCACCTGACAGAGAGAATGAAAACTAGTGCGTGAATTCAGCCAATGATGAACAGCTGCTGTTAACGAGCAAAATCACTGAAGAAAAGAGAAACAAGACAAACAAGAACTACAACTGACTTCAGCCACAGCCTTAGATGAAATCAACTGAAGATTTAAAGGGGTCATATGATGCGATTTCAAGTTTTCCTTTCTCTTTGGAGTGTTACAAGCTGATTGTGCATAGATAAGTTCCCTGAAGCTGCAAAAGACTAAAGTCTCAAAACCAAAGAAATATTCTTTATCAAAGTTAAGACTCTGCCACGCCCCCCTAAAACGGCTCATTCTAACACGCCCCCACATGTCTACCTCACTATCTGGGAAGATTTCGATATTCTCTTGTAAATTAAAAAGCAATGCGTTACTTTACTAGTTACTTGAAAAAAGTAATCTTCAGCACTGCTTCACTCTGTAGTGTGGACATATTATAAGTGTTCATTTAAAACTGAGGATTTTGTTGTGGGGTTTAAAGGGTTAAAGATGCAAGATGGAAAAAAACCAGCATGAAACGTAACTTAACAGTAATAAACTGTAATTAATTTACAGCAACACACTGTAGAAAAACAGTAACATGCTGGCAACCAGAGCTGCCAATATATTACCGTTAAAATTCAAGGAAAAAACAGCAATATACTGTAAAACGCAACAGTCAGATTTACCAAACAAAACAAGTTAGTTTCACTAAAATATTAGTGAATGTTCATAGAAAAAAAGTTATGCAAAGTCATGAACCGATAAGGAGAGTAAATATGAATCCGAACTGTATTGTGTTTTTGCACAAGAGAGATCTGTTAGTTTAATGTAGTTCCCTTTCGATACTACACTCGTACTGCGTCTTGCTAGAAGCATATGGGAAAAAAGCCTTTTTTCTCCTGAACTGAAGCCTTTTCATTCGTGCAGTGTATTAAAAAAAAAAAGGCTAGGTAACGGGGCTGCACGAGCCTATGGCGACCAAGCCTGCCAAAGCCCGCCAGAATGGGCGGGGCATCTGGCTATATAAGCGGGCGCGGAGAGAGAAACGGCGAAGCCTGGGAACTAAGCAATCGGGTCAGAGCGATCTCACGCGGACACAGCGCCTGCGTACTCGCTCTACCCGCTGCGCTTCAATCCGTGTCTTGCATGTAAGGATCAGTGTCCCTCTTTACATCGAGTGGCTTTATCCTCCTAAGTAGATCGGAGTAGATGCTGCTACTAGCAGCTTCGAAGTGTGTGTGTCACTATCACTGCGCTCACAGACACGGGCTGCTGTTACCACGAAAGCAGTCTGCCCTTGTTCGTTCGCGGAAGGCAGCCCCGCCTCCCCGCTCTCATGTTTCTCTCCTCCCAGTTACCTCGGAGGAAGCAACGGCGAGCTCACGGGTTGAGCGACCAGGCAGAGCAATTTCATGCTGACACACATCATGCGTGCTTAATCTGCCAGTGTATGTTACACGTGAGAATCAGTGCTCCTCGTTCACGAGCAGCTTAATCCTCCTGGGCAGATCAAAGCAAAACGCTGGCAGCTTCGCATTTGTGTGTGCATCGCTGAGCCCCGCCTCCCCCGCGCTTGTGTTTCTCTCCTCCCAGTTACTTGGAGGTAGAAATGAGGAACTCGCGGGTATGAACAATCAGGTTTGAGTGATTTAATGCCGGCAAAGCCCCCGCATGCATCACTCCTGGGCGGTCTGGAGCAGAACACGGTCACCAATGATTCAATATCACTAACAGTTTTGTATTTGAATGCGCCTCTCGCCTGGGCCACGCCCACACTGAGGCTGCGCTGCTGAGACAGACCGCTCTTACAACGAGAGCTTATGTCTCGCTCTACTTTGCTCGCGGCTCGATTTCTTCAATGAAGACGGCCCCGCCCCTCCCCTCATCCGCTACGAGCGGATTTGAGAGAATGCACGCAGCATTTTTGATCTGCCAGAGTGTTTACACAAAGGTGGATTAAAAGAGAATGCTGTCACTAACGATTATTATCACTGACAGCTTCAGATTGAATGCATCTGGCCCACACCCACGCTGAGGTTGCGCGCACGGGGGCTGACTGCTCTGCTATGAGAGCATTAAGTCTAGCGAAGCATTTTTTTAAAGCATTTTCAGGGAAAGCAAATTTCCTCTTCTGAGTGTGGGGTCCCCATACGGCGACCAGCCTCTCAATTTAATCCAACCCCTTGTCACACGGGCTGAGGCCTGTCGGGCCATCCCTGTAGTGCCAATCTGGGTAGGTGATGAATTTGCTGGCGATAGGAGCCGTAGAAACTGTTCCCCCAGCTCAGAGCGAGTCAGGCTTCCGGCCCATCCTCGATCTCAGACACCTGAATCACGCCCTCATGAAAAGGTCGTTCAGGATGACTAAGCAGAAACAGATCCTTGCGCGAATTCGCTCAGGAGACTGGTTCTTTTCGCTGCATGCATACTGGCCCCCCGCACTTTTACGAAGTGCATGGAGCTCTCTCCCCTCTGAGACAGATGGGAATCCGCATTCTCAATTACCTCGACGACTGGCTCGTTCTGGCCCAGTCAGAGGCAGAATTAATATCACACAGGACCCTCCTCCTCAGCCACCTGGAGGGCCTGGGAGTCAGGGTCAATTTTGCCAAGAGTGTGCTGTCCCCCAGCCAACGGATGTCGTTCCTGGGAACAGTTCTCGACTCTTGAGATCCTCCGAATGAGGGCGGTAGTCGCGCCAGAATGTGCACTGGCCATTCAGCAGCTCGTGGCCTCATTCAAGTTGGAGCCCCTCACCCTCTCAAGGCGTTTCAGAAGATGCTCTCCGGTACTTTAGCTGGGCCTGCTTCGCATGCGGCCCCTTCAGTGCTGGCTGAAACCACGAGTTCCGTCCCACGCCTGGCGTCTCTGACGCCTTCGTGTCAAGGTGGACCGGGCCTGTGTAGCAGCTCTGGCCCCTCCCGTGAGCGTAGCTTCCGCATGGGATTTCCCCAAGCAGGAAACGCACTCCGTGTGGCCATCGTCGGCGTGCAGGGGAGGCCCGCACGAACCGCAGTAACGGTGTGGCATTTGCAACAACTGCTTCAGTCAATGATGAGCCACAAACACTGATGTTCTGCTACTTTATTTAAAGGCAGTAACTGTCGAGTTGCTGATGCAGTGTTGATCTCTTTACTAAGTACTTATCATTAATTAGCATAGCACACATTTATGTACTAATCTACAAAGATTTGAATAAAAGTCATGTTTTGGTTGCTTTTTTATTCATCTTTAAGTGTTTGTGGTTTTATATTAAGAAATTATTTTTTTCTTAGTGGACTCAAATGAAATAAGTTCCCTGTACTAACACCATATAAACGCTAGTTTTTTTTTTTTTGTTTTTTTTTCCGAATGGTTTGAACCAATCGGTTTCCAAAATAAAATGAGTTACCACATGGTATAATAACGGTAACATACTGTAAAAATGAAGAGCTGTAAATTAACGGTAGAGAGCTGTAAATTAACAGTACAATTGCTGGCAAACACAGCTGCCAGTAGATTAGTTATTTTACAGCACAACTTTTTACAGTGATATACACATATATATATACAGTGTGTACGGAAAGTATTCAGACCCCCTTAAATTTTTCACTCTTTGTTATATTGCAGCCATTTGCTAAAATCATTTAAGTTAATTTTTTTTCCTCATTAATGTACACACAGCACCCCATATTGACAGAAAAACACAGAATTGTTGACATTTTTGCAGATTTATTAAAAAAAAAAAACTGAAATATCACATGCTCAGTATTTAGAGTAGAAGCACCCTTTTGATCTAATACAGCCATGAGTCTTTTTGGGAAAAATGCAACAAGTTTTTCACACCTGGATTTGGCGAAAACACAAATAATAATAAATGAGGCTCAATCATCCATTAACAAACGTGTGTTTATTTTAGCACTTCCATCAGCGAATACACAGCCTGCAAAACACTAAAATAAATATCAAAGAAATACAGTTAAATAAGAAAGTAGCCTAAATAAGAAAGTTAAATACACCCTGTCTACAGGACGTGAGCGGCGTGACACGACAAAATACTATAGAACTCATTATAATCAGTGATGTTGTCTACACTGGATGCGGCACGACACGACATGACAAATCCCAGACAGTAAACTGCCTCGTCCTGTTTATGAGGTACTGACACAGAGTTCAAATGTCCTGTGTAGACACTCGTCGTCTGCACGCGCTCTTTGAAATAGGAATCTTTGCCACATTCCTTGTTAACATATTTCATTTATCGCTGTCTCGTTTGTATTTGGCCAGTTTGGAGAAAGCCTCACCAAACCTGACCAGCCAGGCGTTTGCGATCACGGTAACTTGAAGACACTTGTACAAACGCGGATGGGTGACACGAATGGAGATGGCTCCAGATCGGCAGTATTTGGTTTCTCAACAAGGTCCATCGCCCAACACAAAATAAATTTGCTGAATGCATAAACTAGATTGTATTTTCCTGTGCTCAAACCTGCCAAAGGAATCGCTGTGTATGGCTTTGAGGTAATTTGTGAATTATAGACTTAAAGGGTTAGTACACCCAAAAATGAAACTTCTAGGGCTGTAGCTATCGATTATTTTAGTAATCGAGTATTCTACCAAATTATTCCATCGATTAATCGAGTAATCGGATAAGAAGTCACTTTTCTTTATTAAAGCGCAATACTAGATATACAAGAGAAAATAAGATAGGTCTCTTAAAATAAACAACTAGTTTGTTTCCTTTTTAGAAAAATAATTATTTTTACTGCTGAAATTGCATACATTACCGTTAAAACTAAACCCATTTAATGCATTTAATTGCCAAATTACATCCAAAATGCAAATACAAATAAAAATAAATTAAATAAAAATATAAAAAATAAAATAAATAAAAATACAAAAATCAAATTTCACATTACTTTAAAAAAGGTAAACATTACAACCTAAAATTAAGGCCTAAATCAAGAAATATAAAAAAATCTACTTCACATTACTTTAAAAAAGGTAAAAAGTTACAAACTAAAACTAAGGCATAAATCAAAATAATAGTAATAAAAATAATACCTAAACCTAAAAAAAGTTTCAGCCTAACTAAAGCTCAAGCATGACATGAGCCTTTACGGTCTTCTTGGAAGGCTTTGTGGCTTTTTTAAGAGGCAAAAATCAGTGGACAGGAAGGTAACTTGGAACAAGAACAAGAGTCAGTCCATACAAAATTTCTAAATACATTTTTCTGCAACATGAAATTAAAGTTATTTGGAGAATAAACCCTCTTAAATGTCTCTCTACGTTGTGTGTGTGTAACTGGTTTTTGATATCCTTCATATTTTGTGTACTGGTCCGTTCACAGCAGTGATAGAAATTAATTTGTTCCAATAAGTTTCAATTGATTTTTACATTTTATGGGCATTTTTACCTTTATAAAGCCTTTTTTTCTAAAAGTGTGGATCATCGTTTGAGTCAAATTCTTACATTTAATCAGTCAATTAGAATAAGACACATTTGGGCTGTTACCAAACAAATTTAACCTGCAGTTACAAATGCATAAATAATGTTTTGATATATTAAACATAAAACATTGAATACTGATATTTAAAATCATTTAAAATCAAAAGATACTTTAAATGAATTTAAAACCGCCAGTAGGTGGCAGCAAGTCACTGTTAACAAGTGAGTCACTGCGACTGAACCGAATCATTTAAACGGTTGATTAATTCATGAACGAAACACCGTCATGTTGCTCAGAGACGCAAAACAGAGCGGTGGCTGCAGGGTTTCTGCAGACTTGAACAAGTTAAATGTAAGACTTTTTAAGACCTTTTTAATACCACCTTATATGAAATTTAAGACCTAAACAAATCAATCTCACATTTGTATATGGTAATTTTTGGAGAGAAAAAAAGGCACTCTTCCGTGTGAACGAGTATAAAATATACACATTTTCTGCCCCCATGTCTTGAATTTGTGATCATTCTGAATGTATTTTAATAGACTGAATCATGCAGTGATCAGGCAGAGCGCACTAGACTTCACGTAATGCGTGCACTCTGTAGGTGTTTTGGCTGTCTCGCTCATTTGTTCTGAAGTCTCGAGACTAACAGAGTGAGCCTCAGCGCGAGCTTGTATTCTGTATTCTGCTAACTTACTGCGATTCTCTCTGATGATGCAGTAATTTACCGCGGGAAGAAAAATCTTCGGTCTGTCCAATGATTGTAAAGTCATTAGGTCCGTCAGACTGAAGATATTTTAGCGGTAATGAGACCAAAAATAATTAAGACCCATCGAATCCGAATTTAAGACTTAAGACTTTAAGGCCTTATATTAGGAAAACGTTATTTACGACATTTTAAGACTTTTTAAGGACCCGCGGACATCCTGTGGCTGTGTTTGGGATTATTTTTTTGTTGCCGAAATAGAGCAAAAACAGGCAACATTGTGTCTAAAACGTAAGTATCTTAATATTAACTTCTTGTTTATTGAACGGTTGCATAAAATCAGTATCACGTTTGTAATCATACAAATTTTTAGAGGTGAAAACTGGCACTCTTCGTGTGATATTGACTAACTTTCATAACTGTATGGGGAGTGTGTCTGTGTGTGTGTGTCACAGAGAGAGAATGACACAATCAACACGAATGGCGCTTAGGTCTTTCACAAAGCATAGCTAACTTAGGGACATCATAACTAGCCACCATATTGATTTACGGTCTTAAATATCCCTGTGTTAGAGCCCTGCACGGGCCTCAAATTTAGGCCCTAGCCCAGCCCTGGCCCGAGACGCTCAGGCCCTAGCCCGGCCCGTGTCCGATAGCTTATCAGAATTACCGTCCCGAGCCCGACCCGAGCACGTCTTTTTTCCCCTTCTCTCAAAACAGCTTATACTACTGTTTCAGCTATTAAGATAGTTCAGTTTTGTATGTAATAGCAAAGTGATTATATTTCGTTTCGTTTTTTTATGAAGTTACACTGAACAATTATAAACGCAACACTTTTGTTTTTGCCCCCATTTTTCATGAGCTGAACTCAAAGATCTAAGACTTTTTTTTTTTTGTACACAAAAGGCCTATTTATCTCAAATATTGTTCACAAATCTGTCTAAATTTAGAGTGGCCTTTTATTGTCCAGCCTAAGGCACACCTGTGCAATAATCATGCTGTCTAATCAGCATCTTGATATGCCACACCTGTGAGGTGGATGGATTATCTCGGCAAAGGGGAAGTGCTCACTAACACAGATTTGTGAACAATATTTGAGAGAAACAGGCCTGTGGTGTACATAGGAAAAACTCTTAGATCTTTGAGTTCAGCTCATGAAAAATGGGGGCAAAAACAAAAGTGTTGCGTTTATAATTTTGTTCAGTGTAATTTAAAAAACGTTTGGAGCATTTTTGTTCGCTAAATATAAGTTTTTGTTTTTTTAAAGTAACAACCAAGCGGCCAGCGGCAGACAGTGAGCTTACTGTATGTTTGATCAATTTAGCCTTCTCAAATCATCACGACTTGCCTAAAATAAAAATCTATAGATATAAAACAGTTCAAGCATATAACAATGTTTAGACGTTAAACCTAGATAAATGTGCGCTATATCCAATAGTTTGTGCGGAGACTCCTTGCAGGACATGGCGGCGCCAGCGCGATCACTTGCATTTTTTTCAGTGGATACGCCATCATTTTTGCTCAAAGGTAAAAGTAATACATCATTCGTAGCTGTAAAGGGTCTACTTTTATTTGTGTGCACTCACAAGATCAACAAAACGTTGTGCTTTTATAAAATAAAGAAAAAAAAACATGCGCTTTCTGCCGTCTCGTCTTGAACAGAAGTGCTTCACAAAAATGAACCTAAACTCAGCGAATACATGCCTCACAGACATGATAAATATATCTATAGAAAGCTTTAAAATTACTAAACTAAATTAAAAAAAAAAACTTTCATTATAATAATAATCCGGTAAAGATGCACTTCTCTCTAAAGGCGCGTCTGAGGAGATGGCGAGTCCGGATCGGCAACTTAGTCCTTGCGACACCGACTTAGAAAACACTAGTTTATTAGTAAATAACTCAATATGTCCTTACTATTTCCCTGTCACATTTATGGTAATTACTTTTGCTGGTGCTTTGCGGCAAACTTAAGACTATTGTGTGCATTTGAACGCAGAACTCTTCAGCTGCGCTGACGGCACGCACCATACTGCTGCTGGTGGGACAATAAACACCGTCGAGCCGCTAGCATGGTCTCGTGTTGTTTCCGCCAGCACGGCAATTTTTCTCATCACTAATTGATGGATGTCTAAAATATAAAAATAAGGAGAAGCCAAAAACAGGCCGGAGGCCCGGCCCGCGTCTGAACTAGGATGTGAAAATTGGCCCGAAGCCCGGCCTGAGGGGCGTAAAAAAGTCGGGGCCCATCGGGCCTGGGCTGAAACGCAGGGCTCTACCCTGCATCCCAATGTGCATACTATCCACCCTATCTGCCCTAAATAGTATTGAAAATAACTAATATCATATAGAATTTAGCATGGATAGCGTGCACATTGGGACGCATGTCCAGCATTTATCGGGTTGTGCGTCAGTAATAATGGTCCGTGGGGAAACACAGTGTTCCGTGTGTAGTTACAGTAAATGGACTAAATGAAGCCTCGAGGCAAAATAATTTGCCTCTGATTTTTTTGTATTCGAGTTACTCGAGGAATTGTTTCAGCCCTAGAATAGACAGAACCTTAACAACAACAAACTAAAAGAGACCGCAACAACAATAGATGCACACGTTGACAAGTCGGTCTTAACTTCTGTAGAGAAATAGCGCAGACACTGGACAAAGACGATTATCAAATGGAGTATACTTTGAAATGCTGCACGTTTGGGTGTATGCATATGCAGAGCGTACACGTAAAAACCAAAGAATAAAAACAATTCAAACATACACAAATAAGAAAAAGTAATTAAAACGAAAAGCTAAAAGCTTTTAATTTAATTATAAAGAATTTAAACGTAGCCATTATCACAGGAGATTATCAGTGCTATTTTCTGAGAGATGTTGAACCCTCAGTAATAGATAAAGCTTTTACCTTTTATCTTACATTTGCTCCAAAGGTCAAGGTGACACATTACATAATTATGTTTAGGATTTATCCTTTAATATATTGCTTTGCGAGTTTGTGAAAATGTTTCAGAGCTTTAAGTACTAAAAAAAGTAAATAGAAAGTCTAAAAACTCTTTAACACTATCTAAAAATATTTATTATTTTAATGTATTTTTTATTTGAAACAGCAGACAACTGTACATAATCAATTGTACCGAAGCATTTTCTACTTGTTTAAAATACGACAAATTGCTGTAATGATGAGCACAAGTGGCTAGATGATGTGAAGGTTAAACATAGTTTTGAGAATTTCTTTCAGCTGTGATCTGAGAAATGTACTAAAGCGGCTGGAAAACTGGAAGTAAAAGGTACAGTCAGTTATTCAACATGTAATAAAAAACTTGTAATGCATTCGTTTACATTTTAAAAAATTATTTTTTTAGAACAATTTCAATAAATGATTCCTTGCTTTTCCTGCAGGTGCTAAACACTCTTTGGTTTCCCCTCATCTGTAAATAAGTTGTCCACAAATGACAACTGACCTTTCGCAAAAACAAAGCCTACTTTTGCTATGTCCGACAAGTCACATGCCATACAGTGAAAATACATTGCGGAACAAAGCAATACTTAGTATAAAACAAAGTGTCAGCTTAAAAATTTTGTCAAAAAGTTCAAACACTAAATAGACCCACAGTTTGGTGACTCTAGAGCCACAGTTCAAGCAGCACGTGAACTGATCCATTATCTCTTTTAGTTATAACACCTAAAATATGTTGCGTGTAAAAAGTGTTTGTTTCGGCCACTTGAAGGGGTACATTGTGTGCACATGATCAGGATGGTACCACCTCCTCCGCATTTTGAGAAAGGAAAAACCCTGTTTGCAGGACTATACATTATTTGGATAATTAGTCAAAAACAACAACAACAACAATGTCTGATTCTGTTGCTTAGAACTAAATAAAAATAATAAAATTATATTTAGGCTACTTTCTTGTTTAACTGCATTTCTTTTATATTTTTTTTTGTGTTTTGCAGGCTGCATATTCACTGACTGAAGTGCTAAAATAAACACGAGCTGACGAGTTAAATCGGGTGTGTTAGATGAGTTAGACAGTGCTGGGCTGCTCCAGGACAGTTCTGAAAACCATTTCAGACATGTTCTTAAATGTGACTCAAAATTGTGCATACATGTAATATATTTCATAAGGCAGCTTTAATCGCCTTTTTGGTAACTTCATGACTTAACTGACCACGGCATTGCATGCACGTAGTTTATTTCGCGCTTCGATATGAAATGATACAGGCTACAGCCATAGGCGTAGCTTGACGTTTGAGTTTGGGGGGGCCAAACCGAACCGGTGGATTTGGTCAGACGTACATTTAAACACATTTTAGTTTTGCTATAGTAAATCTACATATTCACATTCACATAGAGCAGCAGTTTATATTCTAAAATCTATTTAAAGGTTGTGTTCTGTGAAAATTAAATAACATTTGGATGTAAATGGTCGGCATAAAAGTAATGTGCGGCTAAACCGGCTGCGTCCTGTGGATCACCTTTATCTGATTGTCGGGGTCCGGAATCATCAAGCGCGGCATTAATATCTTCATCAGAGTTTTTCATTGTCTCCAGATTACGCTGCAGTTCGTGTATGTTGTTAAAAACGCAGAACATCATTTTATTCCACACAACAGGCAAGCATTACCCAGCGCGCCTGCGCCTTTGTGCGTGCAATTCGAGCACAGTACCGTTTCCGCGCTCGCTTGACTCGCGCCTGGCGCTGAAGTGAAGAGGAGGAGTCTCCCGTTCTCAGTCGTTCTGCGACTGAATAAATGCACTTCTTGTCAAGATAAAAAGTGACCGAAGCAGCAGTTGTGAGTGGGGTGGCCAACCCTAGCAACGCCCCTCCTGTCCCGTTCTCAGTCGTTCTGCGACTGAATAAATGCACTTCTTGTCAAGATAAAAAGTGACCGAAGCAGCAGTTGTGAGTGGGGTGGCCAACCCTAGCCCCGCCCCTGCGTTAATTGCGTTAAATATTTTTAACGCTTTAAACTGAAAAAATAATCGCCTGCGTTAACGCGCTAATTTTGACAAACAAACAAATAAATCTCGCTCTCTCTCAACACCGCGCCACCGGCGGTATTTGGTCCATCTGAATCTGCCACGTCACAGCCCTAATTTTCAGTCCAATTTTCTTTCAATAAAAGTGTGGTTATTTTGTTGGCTTGGGTTATTTTTTTTATTCCGTGTCATTAAAATGGAGTTAAATTAAAAAGTCTTACAAAATTACTTTGTAATAATTATTTATTTTATGAAATAATATAAAGCATTTTCGGTTTCGGTTTTTGACCAAGCATATCCAGAATTCTCGGTTTCGGCCCAGAATTTTAATTTCGGTGCATCCCTACCATTTACTGTAACTACATACAGAGCACCGTGTTTGCAGCCACATGCTCTTTTAAAGGATTACACACACACCAGTATGCAGAGAGACATTTAAGAGGGTTTATTCTCCAAATAACTTTAAATTCATGTTGCTGAAAAATGTGTTAATAAATGTTATGTGTATGGACTCTTGTTTTTGTTCCACGTTAGCTTCCTGCCCACTAATTTTTGCCTCTTACAAAAGCCACAAAGCCTTCTAAGAAGACAGTAAAGGCTCATGTAGTTAGGCTGAAACTTGAAAGTTAAGTTGCACAATGTTTAGGTTTTATTATTTTTTTTATTACTATTATTCTGATTTATGTCTTAGTTTTTGGTTGTACTATGTTTACCTTTTTTAAAGTAATTTGAAATAGATTTTTATATTTTTTTTGTATTTGCATTCTTAATGTAATATGGCAATTAAATGCACTAAATGGGTTTAGTTTTCACAGTTATT
>NW_015626372.1:103698-107598 GCF_001515625.1 Sinocyclocheilus rhinocerous
ATAAAAGCATTAGCAATTAATCGCAACATGAAAAAAGAAGACAGTAAAGGCTTATGTCATGCCTGAGCTGTAGTTAGGCAGGCTGAAACAAGTTAAGTTGCACAATGTTTAGGTTTTATTATTATTTTTATTACTATTACTCTGATTTATGTCTTAGTTTTTGGTTGTACTGTGTTTACCTTTTTTAAAGTAATTTGAAATTGATTTTTATATTTGTATATATTTGTATTTGCATTTTGAATGTAATATGGCAATTAAATGCACTAAATGGGTTTAGTTTTCACAGTTATTAATATATGCAATTTCAGCAATAAAAATGTTAATTTTTCTAAAAAGGAAACCAATTACTTGTTCATTTTAAGAGACCAGTCTTATTTTCTCTTGTATATCTAGTATTGTTCTTTAATAAAGAAAAAGTTCTTCTTATCCGATTACTCGATTAATTGATGGAATTTTTGGTAGAACACTTGATTACTAAAATATTCGATAGCTTCAGCCCTAGTCTTAACACAACACAACTCAAGAGCAGGTGCATTTACTCCCAGGGACCATTAACAGCACTGTGACGTCTAGTGAAAAGCGTTTATATTCAACACGCATATCGGTTACAAACCACAAATCACTCTATAATTAAACTAGTTTAAAAATCAGATGAAACCGCCCAACAAGAACGGCAAGGAAAACAGGAGAAACACTGTCCCAGGAATGAACAAGTTAGTATTTAAATCCCTAAAATCACGACGATATATCGAAATATCACAAATGTGCAGATCGCGATTAAGGATGCACCAATATGAACCGTTAATTCTTTATATTTGAAAGCTGATAACCGATACGTTGGCCAATAAATCTAAATTTGTATATAATTTGAGAGCCTGATTACAAAAGTCTCACCATTAAAAGTCATGTTCCAAACACTTCAACGTGTGTTTGAAATATATATACACATATATACACACACACATACATATACATACACATATATATACACACATACACATATATATACACATACACAGGTGCATCTCAATAAATTAGAATGTCGTGGAAAAGTTCATTTATTTCAGTAATTCAACTCAAATTGTGAAACTCACTCATTAAATAAATTCATTGCACACAGACTGAAGTAGTTTAAGTCTTTGGTTCTTTTAATTGTGATGATTTTGGCTCACATTTAACAAAAACCCACCAACTCACTATCTCAACAAATTAGAATACTCCATAAGACCAATAAAAAAAACATTTCTAGTGAATTGTTGGCCTTCTGGAAAGTATGTTCATTTACTGTACATGTACTCAATAACTTGGTAGGGTCTCCTTCTGCTCGCTTCTGGTTTCCTGACGTATGTCAGCGCTGTTGATAACAGAATTCTGTGCAGAATTTGAATGATTCTCACTAGATCTCGCAGCGCTGTTCTGTAACAGTGTCGCGAAATCAACTTTGGCTCCCGAGTAAAGGGGCGGTCACACTGCACTTTTCGTTCCATTAACTTCCATCCATACACATGCGAATGCGTAAGACCGGAAACGCAAGCCCATGCGAAAAATTTCACATTTCGCTGCGTTCCAAAGTTAAAGTTTGGTGAACTCTGACCTGCGAATTCGCATCACGTGAAGACGTGTGACCAGTAGAAGATCGATACGTCACTGCGTGACCTCTCTGTACAGAAATCCAAAAATGGAGGGAGAGCTCATTTTAGCCGTAGCGCAGCATCCTATTTTATATAATACATCTTTAAAAGCTTATATAAATCAGAAAAAAAAAGAAGCTGCATGGTTCGCGGTGTCAATGGAAACAGGAACAGACGAGCGAGCGAGAGAGCGAGAGAGAGAGAGAGAGAATATAATTACTATACACAAGTGTATTATTATTAAATTACTTAATGTTATTCGTTATTTTATATTTATATTTTCAGACTAATTTTAAAATAAATTTTGCACACCACAGGAACTTATTTAAAGGGAAAAACCTACAGCACTTAAAGAAAGCACAGCACTTAATGTAATATATATATATATATATAGAGTCAAACTAAAATTTATTATACACCTTGAACATTTCATTCATTAATACAGTTTATTCACTATAGTTTAAAAAAATGGTAATAAAATATGACAGAGCCGAAAGTACTCCTTGTGGCGATCCTCATCCAGCCGAAGCTCCTGAATTAAAGAATGGAACTTTGGTCGCAGTCTGGAGCCCATATTCCCCACATAGCACATGTGTGCGCTAGAGAAAATCGCGGTAGGTTCATTGCACAGGATATGCGCTGTGAGACGCGTGCGTATTGCTGGACAGTGTGTGCTTCCACCCGCTGTTATTTCAGTGTTTTACTTTAGATATGCTTTCATTTATGCCGTTTGGAATGCAGTACATATTAGATGCACGAAACTCGAACTGACAGACTTTCACGTGCGCTTTGTGTGTTGTCCTGAAGCACGCGGCTGCGGTTAAATGCACTTGCATCTCCGAATACTTTTATACGAAATTGATGTAAACACAGTCAGTTATGTTTTCAGAGCAGGACAAAAAAATCTGATATGTCGAATTAGATCTGTGCATTAATGTGAATGCAGTCTGTTAAAGCTGCCACTGATCTGTAGCCTAATAAATCAACAGGCAATAATGCTGAGGGAAAAAGTAAAACCCATAACTATGATTGTCTGTAAACTTTCGGATACTTAAACACTTATTTTAAATAAGTAATTATTTTAAAACGCAGCCTGCTTATGTAGTTTAATTAATAAAAAATAAAAAAATAAAAAAAAATAATAATAATAATAATAATAAATACATTTGATATAAAATTTATATTAAAATGTAGCCATGTGCAATAATATTGAAAAATTAGGATGTGATGTATTGTGATGCATGGTGATATCGAATTGAATCGAATCTTTGACATGATAATCGTAATCGAAACAAATGGTGAAACCAGTGAAGATTCACACCCCTAATTTTAAGATGGCAGTACTGTCATACAGAGATTCCAACTATAAACAAAAAGCATAGAAACTCCAATTTTGGTTAAAATGTAAAGTTGTAAAGAAGTATTTGCACAGTAGAAGAATTAATTAGGAAAAAATGTAGATCAAGAATCGTTTTGGAATCGGATCGTGACCACCAGAATCTGAATCGGATCAGATCGTGAAGTGCCTAAAGATTCCCACCCCTAATTAGTATAGCAATTTGTTTTAAAAAAGTTTTACAGAAAGTTATACTGCCTATAGATACAACACTGCCTAAGTTATAAAGCCTACAGTGGCATTGCTGTAACAGCTTTTTAGGGTGATATACAACGACGATACAAATGATCCTCTGGATTTAAAACTACGTATAGTGCATTTATTATTTTGTCTAGAATATATCAGTGCTACAGTGCCTCCTGTACACCGGAGCATTCAAATGCAATTAAGAGATTTAAATGTCAACTTTGTTTCATGCAAGAATATTACATTTTGAAAAGCAAGAAATGTAATGGGTTGTCAGTCTAGGGCTGAACGATTAATTGCATTTGCGATAATCAACCGCAGAGGCTGCGATTACACTCGGTCACGTGACACACGAGAGTAAAGAGGTGTGTTCGACTTGAAGATCGATCGGTGTATGACATCAAAGTACGGCGAGAGAACGCATAAGGAGACGTCCACTCTCTTATAGCTCTCGCGGTACTTTAATGACACACACCGATCGGTCTAAGCAGCGCTGCTTCAAGTCAAACACATCTAAGCAGTCTTCAGAGGAAGCATCAAGTTGGCCCACTACAGTGTTGCCAAGTCCAAGGTTTGGGGAACCCCTCCAAAAAACATGTATTTTACCCCCTGGAACGCGATTTTTACCGGTGGACCACCTCGAAACGCGATTGGGCTAGTTTTGAGTAGCAATTGGGTGGGTTTTGT
>NW_015626372.1:107804-108125 GCF_001515625.1 Sinocyclocheilus rhinocerous
CAGTGCACATGTTTACATATGTTTATTACAGTGACTTTGAATTACCTAAAGTAGTGTGATAAAGCAACAGATTGTTTTTTGTATTTCTGCAAATTACTTTAGTTTGTGCGATTTGTTACTGACTTTCATATTATACAATGTTTACACCAGGCTTATTGCTTTATGTTGTCATAATTATTACATGCTTACAAGGTTGTAAAAAAATGTCATTCATATCAATTCATGCTTCACCTAATTTCATCATAACATATAGGCCTGGCCTACAGAAAAGAACATTTATGTTTAATCTATCTAATAGTGTGTTGGTCATACTATACAATG
>NW_015626372.1:109168-110313 GCF_001515625.1 Sinocyclocheilus rhinocerous
TACAGAGATTCCAACTATAAACAAAAAGCATAGAAACTCCAATTTTGGTTAAAATGTAAAGTTGTAAAGAAGTATTTGCACAGTAGAAGAATTAATTAGGAAAAAATGTAGATCAAGAATCGTTTTGGAATCGGATCGTGACCACCAGAATCTGAATCGGATCAGATCGTGAAGTGCCTAAAGATTCCCACCCCTAATTAGTATAGCAATTTGTTTTAAAAAAGTTTTACAGAAAGTTATACTGCCTATAGATACAACACTGCCTAAGTTATAAAGCCTACAGTGGCATTGCTGTAACAGCTTTTTAGGGTGATATACAACGACGATACAAATGATCCTCTGGATTTAAAACTACGTATAGTGCATTTATTATTTTGTCTAGAATATATCAGTGCTACAGTGCCTCCTGTACACCGGAGCATTCAAATGCAATTAAGAGATTTAAATGTCAACTTTGTTTCATGCAAGAATATTACATTTTGAAAAGCAAGAAATGTAATGGGTTGTCAGTCTAGGGCTGAACGATTAATTGCATTTGCGATAATCAACCGCAGAGGCTGCGATTACACTCGGTCACGTGACACACGAGAGTAAAGAGGTGTGTTCGACTTGAAGATCGATCGGTGTATGACATCAAAGTACGGCGAGAGAACGCATAAGGAGACGTCCACTCTCTTATAGCTCTCGCAGTACTTTGATGACACACACCGATCGGTCTAAGCAGCGCTGCTTCAAGTCAAACACATCTAAGCAGTCTTCAGAGGAAGCATCAAGTTGGCCCACTACAGTGTTGCCAAGTCCAAGGTTTGGGGAACCCCTCCAAAAAACATGTATTTTACCCCCTGGAACGCGATTTTTACCGGTGGACCACCTCGAAACGCGATTGGGCTAGTTTTGAGTAGCAATTGGGTGGGTTTTGTTGTGAAACCTGGCAACCCTGGCACGCTGCACGCAAAAATGTTTGAAAGTGTATATATCAGGGGTGTCAAACTCAATTCCTGGAGGGCCAGAGCCCTGCAGAGTTTAGACTCAACTCTAATTAAACACACCTGATCCAACTAATCAAGTCATTCAGGCTTATTTGAAAACTACATGCTATGTGTGTTGGAGCAGGGTTGGAACAAAACTATGCAGGGCTGCGGCCC
>NW_015626372.1:110530-112011 GCF_001515625.1 Sinocyclocheilus rhinocerous
TTTTTCCAAAATCGTTTAGCCCAATCAAAGTCTGATATGGGTTCAACATTTTTCAAATGAAAATAGATTGAATTAGCAGCCATTTAAACATGATCGATAGATAGATAGATAGATTTAAATTTCACTTTATACATTTTTATTTAATTTCACTAATATCACCACACCAGAACAATGACCCTCCCTCCCTCTCTACACTGTCTTTTTCTCTGAAACCTTACGCCACAACGAAGTCAGGCAGTGCTGCAATCACATGATTATGAAATCAGACGCATGAAGATTTGCACAGATGTGATTTGTTGCTTTCGTTAGATGTGGTTTTGGGTTTTGTTTTAAAACAACATGGGAATGGCCAAGCAGAGATGGTTTAGGATTTAGGGTATTTGGTCGGAGTAAACACGTCCACATGGCGGTCGGACGTCTTGACAACATGGCGCATGGAGCAAAACCACCAGAAAACCAAAAAAAATAAAAGTGTTCCTTCCTCACTATCACATGCACAAAAAACAGACCCAGAAACTGCAAAAAGACAAAGTTATTACCGTGGACCCGAATGTCTTCAACAGTTAGGTGATATTTACCGCTCTATGAACACACAAATTGCATGCATACCTGCTGGTGTGGCCCCAAAGATTCGCACCACGGGCACTTTCTTGACATCGCTCTCTCGGAACTCAGAGTAACAGACATCCAGCTCTCTGATCGGACTGCTCAGGTAATAATCCGCCGTGACGATCCGCACTGAAAACATAATCCGTTCGGTTCTGCAGGGCAAGCATGAGATGATTTATAATTACAAATAATAATTATAGAACAGGCAGCAGTCGATAGTCTTCCCTTAAAGGTGCACCGATGTTTTGTGTTTCTGCAGAGAACTGCTTGGACCGTGGCGGCTTTAAACGGAGCCTGATTTGCAGTAATGTGGATCGCGATTATCATTCGATAATGCTATACTGCAAGTGATTCCCAAAGATCACATCCTTAATTCCTACCCAAACGGTTCCCATACAACATGTATTTCATTTTAAAAGAAACATCTAATGTACACTCTCGCTACTGCAATACGATCACGACACTGTTGGGCAATCCTAATCATTCCCATCCCTCCCATATCCACGTAGAGTGCACTGCAGCATTGCTTACATCCAGCCGCAGGGTCAGTTCACTTCACTTCTGCTGAGAAAGGAACCTCCACGCTGTCTCTGCTCTTATTGGTCCGCACCAAAAACAAGGCGCCTTCGGATTGGATTACAAGAAGATAAACGCGCTGATTGGCACATGTTAGGCGGAAATAACATGGAGATTACAATACAATAAAAGCCTCCGATTAGATATATGTATTCATAAGGTGGTTGAACAGAGAGACGACAAAAATTATCATTTTTTATTTAACTTCCTATCAGTATGCGATTAATTAATACTACTTCTACTGCTACTACCTGGTTTAGAGGATTTTTTTTTTTTTTTTTTCCAAAAAATGTCCC
>NW_015626372.1:112507-114921 GCF_001515625.1 Sinocyclocheilus rhinocerous
TATAGCTTTATATAAGATTTTTATCCTATCAACATTTTTGATGCACTGAAATCTCATAATTATTTTTACCAATTTCAATATCACAAAAAAAAATACTTGCCTAAGTAAAAACAAGCTTACTGAATACAAGTAAACAGTCACAAATTACAACAGAACAAAGATAGGCTACATAAGAAATCGACCTACTCGTCCTAAACGTACAAATAGACTGAATAGTATTAACTACATCAACTATTAACTACATCATATATATAACCCTTAAGTGAATATATAGATAGTTTATTCAAACACACAAAAAAGCAATATACATCCATCAAGTTAATAATCAATCTGTGGGGACGATGACACTGTGTTTTTATCTGCTCCATGTGCCGGTCCACTTATTGTTCCACAACTTCCACTCCATCATAAGATTTAGTAAAACAACCTATAGCTGGGGATTTTACTGAATAAATCATGTTTTATCTGCTGTTTGTCTTTAAAGTATTTTTTCCTTTTTTGATCTCCTCTCTCTCATAAATGCATTTGTTTGGTAAACCAAATTCAAACGTGACATTTCAATCTCTAATGGTAGGCCTAATGCATGGAATTTACGGAAAAGCTCCACTAAATAATAGCGCTAATTACGTGGGGGGCGTGGTGGGGCTTTGGCGATCGGCGCTACCGATGGCCAGTCAATCTACTCCACAGCCAATCACGGGCCCCCTCCTTGCTCGGGCCCCGGGCTTCAGCCCCGCCTAGCCCTGTTGTTAATGCAGCCCTGCCCCTCTCTGCTTCCCCTCATTTCTGCCATCATCTGCTCTTCACTCACCACTGGAATTGTTCCCACCTCCTTTAAAATTGCTGCCATTACTCCAATATTGAAAAAATCTGGTGACGATCCTAATAATTTCAATAATCGTCCCATCTCTAATCTACTCTTCCTTTCCAAAATTCTTGAAAAAATCGTTGCTACTCAACTTCACTTTCATTTAACTTGTAACAACCTGTACGAACAATTCCAGTCTGGTTTCCGCGCTTCTCATGGTACAGAAACTGCACGTATAAAAATAACTAATGACCTCCTTATGGCAGCTGATTCTGGTTTAGTCACTATTCTTATCCTCCTTGATCTAAGTGCGGCCTTTGACACCATTTCTCACACTATTCTTCTCAATAGACTAATATCTATTGGCATCACTCACACCCCTTTAGATTGGTTTAAATCTTATCTTTCAGGGTGCACTCAGTTCGTCCAGTTACAATCTTTTAGTTCCCAACCTTCCCCTGTTAACACTGGTGTGCCTCAGGGCTCTGTCCTGGGACCCCTTCTTTTCATCATTTACCTTTTTCCTCTGGGCAATATCTTTCGTAAATATGACATCCTATTTCACTGTTACGCAGATGACACCCAACTCTACTTCTCCAGCAAACCTAATTCCATTCTCCCTCCTTCCTCCCTCACTGACTGTTTCAATTAACTTAAATCCTGGTTTTCCTCCAATTTCCTCAAACTAAACAGTGACAAAACGGAATTTCTTTTGACTGGCACTAAATCAATTTTATCCAAAATTGACAGCTTTTCTCTTTCAATTGATAATTCTTCTGTTTCCCCTTCTCCTCAGGTTAAGAGTTTGGGTGTCCTCCTGGACAGTACACTGTCACTTCAATCACATATTAATAATGTCACCCGGTCCGCCTATTTTCATCTATGTAATATTAACCGCCTTCGTCCCTCCCTCACCCCTCATACTACTGCTATTCTTGTTCACAGTCTTGTTATTTCCTGTATTGATTATTGTAGTTCCCTTCTCTCTGGTCTTCCTCACAAATCACTTTATAAGCTTCAATTGCTTCAAAACTCAGCAGCCCGTATCATCACTAGAATCCCCTCCTTTCACCACATCACCCCTGTTCTGCAGCAGCATAACTGGCTTCCGGTTAAGTTTTGCATTGACTTTAAGATTCTCTTGTTCACTTTTAAGGCCATCCATAATCTTGCCCCTTCATATCTGTCTGACCTCCTCCACATCCATATTCCTTCCCATTCTCTTAGATCTGCCTCTTCTTTTCTCCTTACTGTTCCTTTTGCTCGCCTCTCTACCATGGGGAGCAGGGCATTCTGTTGCTCTGCTCCCCGGCTCTGGAACTCACTACCACCTGATATCAGAAATACTGACTCTATCTCTTTTTAAATACATAACAGAACTTTCAAACATATCTAGTATGATAAAACAGCGCTGCTTTTTTCCCCCACATACGCACGACCGGAAGGAGCGTAAGCGGTCGACTGTGGCATAATAAAAGCTCCGCTGCTTTCGTGTGTGTATTTGATCGTTTGGACAGGCACCCGAAGCTCAAAGTGCAATTTGTTCGTCCGTTTTGGAGCTCGCCGCACGCACACATTTCAGCCTGAGGAACAGCGTCTCTTGTGC
>NW_015626372.1:115010-118449 GCF_001515625.1 Sinocyclocheilus rhinocerous
AAACGGCTTTCATGTTGCGCATGCTGAAGCTCCTCCGCGTGAGCGCGATCTCGATTCTGAATTGCGAATAGCAAAATGCATCATAGACAAATGTTTGAAAAACAGCTGGCAACTCTGGTGATATAGAATTTGCAAGATAATGTATATATAGCAATAATAAATATATGTGTGTTTTCTTAATTTCTCTAGTACCGATAGCAGAACCGTTAACGTCAGAGTTTATCGATACTCCGGTCTTTCATAATTTAGCCCCGGGACCGATTAAATACCGGGTTTCAGTACCCATCCCTAGTCACGGCGTCATCAAACTACGCCTGTGTTTCTTTTGAATACGCGCCCTCTAGCGGTGAAAAATTATATATTGTGCCTTTAAAGGGGTTAAATGTGTGAGATGAAAAAAGCACACTGTGGAATTTATTTTTAACAGAAATATACTGTTAATTTAATTTACGAATGCAAACTGTAAAAAACAGTAGATTACTGGCAACCACAGCTGCCGGTATTTCACCGTAAAATCAAGAAAAAAAACAGCATAATACTGTAAAACCTAACAGTCAACTTCCTGTTGTGTTTTGGGGGTCACCCTTGTGCTGGAGAGTAGAGCCTGTGTTTAAAGGGGTGGTTCATTTCGATTTAACACTTTTTAAACTTTAGTTAGTGTGTAATGTTGCTGTTTGAACATAAACAATATCTGCAAAGTTACGAAGCTGAAAGTTCAATGCAATAATGCAACTTCCATAAGCAACCATTGCCCATAGAGAAGTAAACAACACCCCAAGGCTAAGATGGGCTGAGCTTCCTGAGGTCACACCCGGCCTGGTTAATCATTCCTCTCTCTTTGGATTTGAGACTTTAGTCTTTGCAACTTTACAGATCTTCTTTATGCACCAAGAGCTTGTAACACTCCAAAGAGAAAGAAAAAATTTAAATCGCATCATATGACCCCTTTAAGTTTGAAATTTGTTATGTGAGATTTTAAAGCAGTTTGTACTCTTAGACTATAATACATTTTCTCAGTTTACAGGGAGTGGAGTAACTTTTCCAAAAACAAAACTTTTTTAAACCATTTTTAAGATATTGGATGAGTCAAAAATATAAATTATTATATTAATTTAAACAATTATTATCAATGAATAATTATTAATTAAATAACATATAAATATATTTTACTGGCTTAATTGTTTAGATTTTTATAATGCATTATCTTATCGATCTGCCAGTTCACATTTACAACTGCATTGTTTGCAGCATAAAAACATGGGTGGATGTTCGCACTGGTCTGAACAAAAACAGCAGACGAGCTCATTGAAAATGCAAATTCATTCTCTCCCAGGAGGTGGCTCTGTAGGAACGGCAGAAATATAGCGGTTTCCCCAACTGTACACAAAGCAGCACAGCACCTGACTTTGAAACATGCAGCGTTCATATTTATTCAATGAAATCACAGCCTTTAGCTGTGAGATACGTATACGTAGATGCCTCATGTTTGATGTCAACTGTTTCTATGGGCCGCTATACGTAAGCCATCCGCCATATTCGAAGGGTCAACTTTACGTCATTCACCATAACAACCGATGGTCTGCGAACCCTCGAGTACGGTGGACGGAAGGGCTCAACGTGTAGTTGTGTAGACCTAACTAACACCATACAACAAGATGAGCGCGTTAGCTAACACAACATTAAAAGTTACCAATGTTTCAAAACTTGTAATATTGAGTTAATACATTTAAAAACAAAAACCAACACATTTTCACCTGTGAAAGGTTTATCCCGTTTCTTAGGGAATTTAAATCCCGGCGGTTTTTACAACCATCGGCTGTGCGGGATTGTGGCATCTTCAAATATTCATTGATTATTATGGTGAATGATGTCAAGTTGACTGTATTAAAAACAAAGTCAAAGATTTTGCCTGTGATTTTTTTTTCTGTTTCAAAGACATTTTATTCAGTTTCAGTTTATATTAAGTTTCTTGAAAAAATACATTCATTTTTATTGGCACAAAAGTAATTCCATATTCAGTGGGTTCTGTCAATGCTTTAAGGGAACGCTTTTTTTGCCATGCAATAAAGCCTAGTTCAAAGGCCAGTTTAAAATATTGGAATAAGTAAAAAGTGCACAAAATCAGTATTTGTTAGGGCAGTATTTGTGGCAGTCGAGAAATCATGCTGCGAAATTGGTCCAAAAGGTGTGCGTTTTTGCACCAATGCATTGTTAAAGGATCAGTGTGTTTTGTAATATTCAAATATAAAACTTTAACGGACAATTAAAACATATTGGTAAAGTAAAATTTGCTAATTCACAAGTTCAATTAATCCTTTATTAAACCGCTTTGTCGAATTTAACGCATCCTTACAAAAGTGTCGAAATGCTGAAACAATTCATTCACTTCAAAAGGCTGATTTATACTCGACGCTAGGGATGGGCGGATCGATCCTTAAGTATCGATACTTTCGATACTGATGTTGTATCAAAAGGATCGAACTTCACATAAAAATATCGATTCTAAAGTGCATTTTTTAACCATTAATTTTATTTATTTATCAAGAAATTCGGTGCATAAAATTAGCTTCTAAGTGGAAAAATAAACTATATTAGCGAATAATTGTGTTGGATAGAACCATTTCTCCTGCTCATCGGAACACACGCAAATTATGAAAGACAGAACCAATCAATCACAGACAGCGTTCGCTGCTGACGCCTTGACTCAGAGTGCTTGTTCAAATAGGGCTGCGTTTCAGAAGCATAAGTAGATCTTAAGAAACCATTGCCATATCGTGTCATCTGTCTTTTTGTTAAACACAAATTTGCTGCACTTAGATCCATCACCACAATCTTTATTTCAACTGATCTGTAACAGAAGAACTGACCAAATAACATGGATCTATCAGCAAAGAGAATCCTCCTCCTGTTGCAGGGGAACCAGTCTCTAGAGAGGCACACACAGGAATTTCTGGACCTTTGCCATCTTGTCCGTTATGATGACAACTGCCTTTGTCTGCTTTTCCGGACAAGCCTCAACACGAAAATGAGATTGTGCTTGCCCTTAAACAAGCCTCTAGGGATTTTCATGGAGTATGTGGAGTGGGTACTCCTCCACAACGGTTCCACATTTACCATCTGCAAGAGCAAGGAGGAGATATGCAGAGCGTGTGCAGAGCAGGGGGACGCGAGGAACAGGATTGAGAACCGCTGCTTTAGAACATTGATTTTGAAACTTGTGATCCATTAGAATCATTAGAAGACAGAATCGCGATTCATATATGAATAGATTTTTACATGCACCTCTAGTTCCCTTTCGATACTACACTCGTACTGCATCTTGCTAGACGCATATGGGAAAAAGCCTTTTTTCTCCTGAACTGAAGCCTTTTTTCATTCACGCAGTGAAACTGCACGGCAGTTTCCAACGAACCAATGGCTAGGCAGCGGAGCTGCCCAA
>NW_015626372.1:119218-119843 GCF_001515625.1 Sinocyclocheilus rhinocerous
TTTCTTCTCCTTCAGCGACGACTCTACGTCTCTACGCTGATCCGAAGCCGCTCGCCGTTGACACGCCTTCGCAGCTGGAATCGGGACCATCCAGCGATACTAAAAAGGCTACTAAAAGAGCTTGGCGTTGTTGCAAATGCCACGCCGTTACTACAGTTTGTGTGGGTCTCCCCTGAATGCCGATGATGGCCAGACGGAGTGCGTTTCCTGCTTGGGGAAATCCCATGTGGAAGCTGCGCTCACGGGAGCTATTTGTTCCCATTGCGAAAACTTCAGTCTCGCCTCTTTCCGCTCACGGATCGCTTTCTTTTCAGAGAGCGACTCCGGCCCTCGCGCCCTCCCGTTTTCTTCCTCCCAGGGAACTGTGAGGAAAAAACAGCGGGGCAGAGGGCTCAAGCGACCGGCAGCGAGCGAGCCCACGTTGGCCCATATCCCGCGTGCCTCGCTCTCGCCCCAGAGAGAGTATTCTCCCGTCCTTTTCTCCCAGTCTGATCAGCGTCCCTCTGCTGGTGCGAGCGACCTGATCTCATTTGGGGGAAGTGAGGACGAGCAGCTTGATGACAGCATGTCTTTGGCAGCATTGGATGCAGAGGAGCTGTTGGGCTCGGTGACTGACCCCACCCCC
>NW_015626372.1:119884-121784 GCF_001515625.1 Sinocyclocheilus rhinocerous
GCTGGGTTTAGAGTGGTCTCCGCCAGAGGAGCCCTCCTGCAGCCGTCTGGATGAGTGGTTCCTGCCGGGGCACCGCCAGGCCCCTCGTCAGCGTTCCTCTCCGTTTTTCCCAGAGGTCCATGACGAGCTCATCAGATCATGGCACGCTCCCTACTCCGCCCGCCTCCGTACTGCTTCTTCATCCGCCCTCAATTCCATTGACGGCGCTGAAGAAAAAGGGTACGATAAGCCACCTCCCCTAGATGAGTACGATAAGCCACCTCCCCTAGGCCGCGCACCTCTGCCCGCCAACGGCAATTGGCTGGAGAGCAAAGGCCGCTCACCCGTCCAAGCCATGTAGGACCACTTCAGCTCTCGCTGGACGTGCCTACACTTCAGCTGGACAGGCTGCTTCGGCACTTCATTAAATGGCGGTCCTCCAGGTCTTTCAGGCCAAGATCCTCGCATCCTCCAATGAGTCTGGCCTGGACCCCGCGACCCTCAGGGAGCTGAGGAGCGCAACCGACCTGGCTCTGCGTGCCACCAAGACCACCGCTCAGGCGATTGGGAGATCAGCCTTGTGGTGCTCAAGCGCCATTTGTGGCTGTCGCTAACAGAGATCAAGGATGCGGATAAGATCCCCATCCTCGATGCTCCAGTCTCTTCGGCCCGGCGGTCGAAGGATTCGCCGAGCGCTTCACGGAGGCACAGAAATTGTCCCAAGCTATGCGACATTTCCTGCCTAAGCACTCCAGCTCTGCTGCTGCCTCTGCTCGCCCTAAGTCTGCGCCAACTGAAGCCAGCACCTGCTGTCCCCGCTGTTCAGCCCGCTAAGGCGCAGCAGACGTGAAGACGCTCTCGCTCGGCCAAATGCTACCCTCATCCTAAGCGCCAGGGACCCTGACCCAAGATTGCGTTGGACCCGGCGCCTCAGGCGTCTTCCTGATCTGCGAGACAGGAAGAGGATGGGGTCAGATCTCGCTACGGCCGGACTGCCCCTCAAGTAGCCTCTCTTAGACCTCTTGACACCCCATTCAACTCCGAGTACAGAGGGAAATGTGTTTTGTGCAAACAATGGGTCCATTTATGCGCCCAAGCATTCAGCCGCTGTTATAGCGGGAAAAATAAAACACAAACATTTTCAAAAAGAGAGCAAACTTCCTCTTCCATTACTCACAAGTGTTCTGCCCCCGTGCGGCCAGTCACCCGAGTTAATTCAACCCCTCGCCACGCGGGCTGAGGCCTGGCAGGCCATCCCCGGATTGTCGAGATGGGTTATGGGGATAATAAAACGAGGATATTCACTCCAATTCACTCAAAGACCCCCGCGTTTCAGCGGCGTGGTCCCTACCTCAGTGAACAGCAAGGACGCTCACGTCCTGCTCTCAGAGGTGATGAATCTGCTGGCAAAAGGAGCCGTGGAAATGGTTCCTCCAGCCCAGAGCGAGTCAGGCTTCTACAGCCGTTACGTCCTCGTCCCCAAAAAAAATGGTGGCCTCCGGCCCATCCTCGATCTCAGACACCTGAATCATGCCCTCATGAAAAGGTCGTTCAGGATGATTACACTGAAACAGATCCTTGCATAAATTCGCTCAAGGGACTGGTTCTTTTCTCTGGACCTGAAGGATGCATAATTTCTCATCCACATAGCCCCCCGTCACAGTCGATTCTTGAGATTCCCGCTCGAGGGAGTGGTTTATCCACTCGGTCCTTCCCTTCGGGCTGTCCCTGGCCCCCCGCACTTTTATGAAGTGCATGGACTCTCCCCTCTGAGACAGATGGAAATTCTCAATTCCGCATTCTCAATTACCTCGACGACTGGTTCGTTCTGGCCCAGTCTGAGGCAGAATTAATATCACACAGGACCCTCCTCCTCAGCCACCTGGATTGCCTGGGACTCAGGGTCAATTTTGCCAAGAGC
>NW_015626372.1:121902-128323 GCF_001515625.1 Sinocyclocheilus rhinocerous
ACTGGGCCTCATGGCGGCAGCATCGCCAGTGCTACAGTTGGGTGTGCTTCGTATGCGCCCCCTTCAGTGATGGTTGAAACCACGGGTTCAATCCCATGCGTGGCGTCACGGACGCCTGCAGATCAGGGTGAGTCAGGCCTGTGTAACAGCCCTGGCCCCCTGGAAGAACTCCCGCTGGATGGAACAGGGCGTGGCCATGGGGATGGTTTGCAGAAGGACAGTTGTCACGACAGACGCCTCCAACTCAGGTTGGGGGCGCTGTGCGAGGGCATACTGACTTTCGGCCACTGGTCAAAGGCGGAAAAAGTCTTCCACATCAACTGCCTGGAAATACTAGCAGTATGTCGAGCCTGTCAGTTCTTCCTGCCAGTCCTAAAAGGACACCATGTGCTAATCCGATCGGACAACATGTCTGTGGTGTTACCTCCCTTTGGATGAACCAGCTGTGGCTATCAGAGCTAACTCAGCTGTTGATAGCGGCCCCTTGGCCTGTTCTGCTGAGATAGGATCTCCTTTCTCAAGCGAACGGGACAATATGGCATCATCGGCCTGACCTATGGGCCCTGCACCTCTGGCTGCTCGACGGGAGCCTTCAACACGGCAAAGACCCTCATACTTCCGATTTGACAGAGGTATTGTCATTTCTGCAAGAGCTGCTGGATAAGGGACGCTCCCCATCCACGCTCAAAGTCTATGTGGCGGCTATAGCGGCCTCTGATGCCCCTATTGAGGGCCAATCTGTGGGCAGAAACAGCGCGGTCATCCGCATTCTAAGGGATGCCAGGAGGCTGAATCCGCCTCATCCCCCTACCGTCCCTTCATGGGATCTGCCCACTGTGCTGACTCTAAAGTCGTCCTGAAACCAAGGCACGGTTACGTACCTAAGGTGCTCTCCACCCCGTTCAGAGTACAGGTCATTACGCTCTTCGCGCTTCCTCCCTCTGAAGAGGACAGAGAGCTATCTCTGCTCTGCCCCGTCAGAGCTCTGAGAATCTATATTGAGTGTTCCGCCCCCTATAGGCGGTCGGAACAACTCTTTGTCAGCTTCGGTAACAGCACCAAGGGCTTCGGTAACAGCACCAAAGACTCTCTAGATGGATAGTAGACTCCATCTCGCTAGCGTATTGTTCTTTGGGCCTTCAATGCCCCATTGGAGTACGGGCTCACTCGACTAGAGGCATCGCCTCGTTTTGGGCATGGTCCAGTGGAGTGTCCATTGCGGATATTTGTGAGGCGGCCGGCTGGGCCTCGCCATCCACATTCGAAAGGTTTTATAACCTTGCAGGCCAGGGTCCTTTCCACTTGAAGTGACATGCGCTGCGTAAACAGATCTGGCAGAGAGCCCTTGGCCGTATCACGCTCAAGCTCTCTGGCATTAGTTCACCTGTTAGTTCTCGACCCCTGGGTGTCGAAGTTACAGGAGTACTCCGGTGTAGACAAGTCACGAACTTCCCCGTACCATCCAATGGGAAATGGTGGAACTGAAAGGTTCATCAGAACATGCTACGATCCCTTCCTCCTAGATCAAAACAAAAGTGGCCACAGTTAGTGCAAACAATAACATTCGTGTATAACTGCACCACCCATGAAACAACTGGGTTTGCCCCTTTTTACTTGATGTTCGGGAGGGTGCCAAGATTACCTGTTGACCTTATGTTTCAAAGTGTCCTTCGTGATGAGTCCATCTGTGATTACAACGAATACGTTCAATCTCTTGTCAGAGATCTGTAGTCTGCTATGCTGCTGGCTCAAAAGAACTCTACTGCAGAACAAAAACATCAGTCAGATCAGTACAATAAGAGACTCAACGGTTTACCTTTGTCAGTTGGTGATCACGTTCTCGTTGCTAACAAAGGCTGTAGAGGTAAATGGAAGCTTGCCGATAAATGGGAGCCCACCATGTACTCCATTGTTTCTTCCAACCCATCTTTGCACATTTATAAGATCCGTGATACATCTGGTCGAGAGAAAGTAGTACATTGGAATCTCTTGTTGCCAGTTAACTTTCTCCCTTTGCCCACATCTGAGTTTGATTTTGCTGTCAATGAAAGTGTTGGTAATGGTCCATCTTCCACACCTTCTCAGTCTATGTGATCTGGCTGAATCCACAATGCCAGTCACTGATGAATTGTCACATGCAGAGTCTCTGTCTGTCATTTCTCATGTAGCTGTATGTGGTGATGACCCTGTTGCTGCTTGGGTCTCATCCCATTCTACTCAAACTGTTTCTGAGGCACGTGATGATGTGACAATTCACATGATTCTGTGGTTCACAGTGTCTCCAGCAAGCACTATACTACCAGGTTTGGTAGGGTAATTAGACCTGTACATAGACTAATTGAGTCAATGGTTCAACTTGAGACCTTACGTGGTATGGAGTCTGGATTCTGTTATTCATGTCTGGGTCTGTGTATTGTATTGCAATATGATTTTATGATTTATGATTTGTCTTTAATGATACTAAGTGTTATTTCATGTATTCTCTCATGTTCTGTTTAAGCGAAAGGTCTGAGTTATTCAAAGTGTAATGGACACTTTGTGTATGCCTACAACATGTGTAGAGGTTTGGCCAACTTCTTTCATATTTGTATCTGTGGTTGGGTAGCTTTCAATGCTGATTGTCCTCACTGATTCGTTGGTGTGTGGACCACGTAATTCTTGTGACCTGTGTACAGAGTTTTCCCATGTTCTCATAATTTTGTGTAATTCTAGGAGGGTGAATGTAACAGGTATTGAAAGTATTATGTTCATATATATAGAATTACACAAAAAATGTTCAAATGTGTACCTGATATGCCTGTCTGTGTGTATGTGTTCACCTTCCTCTTTAAATTTCTGACTGCAATGTTGATCCTAATTTCCTGTCTTTGCACCTCCTCTTCCCTTTCTGCACTGTCTCTGCATGGGAGAGGTGGGTTTCTAATGAGCTCTGATTAATCCAATTACATCTTTTTCTTTTAAATTACTTTTGTACTTAAATCTGTCGTCTAAATCATATACCAGACATTGTTTTTCATGTATATTTTATTATTTTTGTATTTTTATCAAGTTTGGTAGCTTTTCTGTCCGATGTGAACTGGAAGCACATGCTAATTACATTGCAGTCTACATTCGTCTTACAGAAACGAAAAAGGGCGAATTCACAACATATATACATACTCTTATGTCTTATCAGGTATGCTGCTTTGTTACTAATGTTGTTAAATTAATTTCATTTCTGAAATGTCCCCTTTCTGCACTGTCTCTGCATGGGAGAGAAACGAAAAAGGGCGAATTCACACCGTATATACATACTCTTATGTCTTATCAGATTAAAGAAGAGTCGAACCGTCATCTGATGTCCGTCTGATTATTGCATAAAAAAACACAACGCAGACTACACCGGTTGCACTGGCTACTGCTGCTTGTTATTGCTAACTCTCTCTACCACATGGCTTTACTTAAAGAAACCTAAAACACCCTAGCACCCCTAGTGGTAAGGAAGAAAACTGCCCACGACATTCTTATTAACAGGCTCATGTCTGTTACACCTCAAATATGGCTTGTGAGATCCACTTTCGTGCAGTTTAGCTCCAACTTTGATCAAACTCACCCACCTGTGATTTTCGAATGATCCTGAAGACATGCTCAGGTGTGTTTGATTAAGGTTAGAACTAAACAGGAAAGTGGATCTCGTGAGCCAGATTTGAGGATCCCTGGCCTATATGAAACAACAGGTTCTGAAAAGGTCTCTTTTGGTTTGAGCCATTCCAGTTCAATTGAGTGGCTAAAGAATGGCCAGTCAATGTTGTTTGTATTCTCCTAGTTGCATTACAGGGCTGCCTACACAAAACTTGCATGGGCCCAAAGGATACAAAATATGATCTGGGCTCGAACGGGCTGGCCCACACTGGGTCATCATGGGATTAATGTGGACAGTCTGCCAGTGTGGCCTGCTCCCAGAGAGCCTGCGGTGAGCCCAAAGCTGTGGGCCTCACCTGGGCAAGCTCGGTTTGGTGTGGGCTGGCCCTAGCCCACTGTGCCCGCAAAAAGCCAGCATGGGCCCCGCAAGGACATGTTTGCAGGGTTATTGCTGTTTGACTCTTTTTTTTTTTTTTACAAGTGAGGTAGTTTTTTCGTTTGCTGTTGGTTTGTAAATGTCACGCAGTCGGAAACTCGCTTATCTCCAACAAAGAAGAAAACTAAATCAGCAGCCGCGGCAGGCCGAGCTGACATGGAGGACAACATGGTGATTACTATAAAGCTATTTGAGGACATTTTGAAATCTGAATTAGCAGCAATGCACACCGAATTCGCCTCTCACATGACCACAATCCAGAATATGTGCTCTAAAGTAGACTTTTTAACCGGGGAACAGAGAGAGCAAAAAAGAGTCGTCAACGAACACACTAGGTGTTTGGATGCCCTCGAGCAACAATTGACTGATCTACAAGACCGCAGCAGACGCAGTAATCTCCGGCTGCTAGGGTTGCCTGAAGGGGCCGAGAAAGAGGACCCAATTGCCTTTCTGAAATGGTCACTATCGTCCTAGATTCCATCTCTAGCGGACAAAGATATCGAGATCGAACGTGCGCATCAGGTTTACTCCAGAGCTTCAACTGATCACTCCAAACCGCGAGTGTTTCTTTTCAAACTGTTACGCTACAACGACAGGAATCTGATTCTAAACGAAGCAAGACGCCATGGTCCTGTAAAAACAAATGACGGTGCAATGTTGAGCTTCTTCCCCGACTTCTCTCCTGTGACGGCAAAGAAGCGGAGCTCCTTCACTATAATATGGAAGGAATTGAAAGAGGCAGGTCTGCAGACCTTTCTTCAGTATCCAGCTACGCTGAAGATCGTCATGAAACACGGCGAGACTAAACTACTGTACTCACCGGAGGAAGCGCGCCAATTCCTAAGTTCGATTCCCGAACCTCATTCTTCAAGGATGGACATGGCAGAGGGGTTTGTCAATACTGAGTGACTTGACTTCTGATTTAATATTCTAGAACTTGATGGGATGGTCATCTACTGGCAATTTTTTCATCTAAGCTAGGAGGTATGGTATCACTAATTTACAGTTTTCAATGTAGATTATGTAAATGTTTATGTCTGGTTCCTCTTTATAGAGAGCATTTTTTTTTCTCTTTTACCCCACTTCATTACCCATGTGAATTCAAAGTTATTCTGTTCTCTTATAATAGGGCTAATGGTGGTGCATTAATGTTGTACAGGCTGTCATGTTACTGTCACTGACAAAGACAGGGGAGGGCGGCAGCCTGGGGTTTGTTCTTACCCCAGTCTGTAATAGTTCTATGGGGTTGGTTTCCTTTATGTTACTGGGTTTTTCGGTGGGGGAGGGATGGGTCAAAGGTAGACTTAAGATAATTCACTTGCAGTGGTATTACTTTGTCTCAATTGTTCAATTCAGTTACTTGTTTGATACTTATGACTGAATTGAATATACTTAAGCCGGGCGCACACTGTGCGATTTTTTAAAAAGTCCTTTAGGATTGTACTTGTCAGACTGTACGAACATCATGATCATGTCACACTGTGGGATCTCAGTTGTTATTAATGTCAGACTGTACGACAGTCAAGACGTGTTAAAAACGGGTGCGCGCAAGAAACGTATAAATGTTCAGTGACTGCGAGCTGCATTGCACTCGGGACTGAAATGTTGGCTATTATGAAAAGTATATGAACGGCGGCAATACTGGCGTATTTAAGAAGAATAGTGTGATGGCAAGCTCACAATACAGGATTTTTGGCTGGATTTTGCTGTCGCGGAAAGATTTCCACAGTCTGCGACAAAACCCCCAGATCATGACCAAAATCGGTGCTTGTTGCGGTCGCCGAAGCTCGTTAAGTATGAGCAGGTCAGCAACGTGATCCGAACCTGTCTCGAGCTATCACAGAAGCTACGACATTTTCAAACCTGTTTGATATTATCGCCACGTGATCTCGTAATGTGAGCAACACAATGACAAGGTGGAACTAATCCAGCCAATCACAGTGCAGATGGTATAAACACTCTTATCATGCATCTTTATGAACAGAAACGAAAAGCCACAAATGAATCAAATCAACTAACTAGAAATAAATGTAACAAATGCATAGATTGTGTATATAATACCATGTTTCATTGTACTGTTTAATTACATCCAACTCTTTCAGCAGTACTGACAGTCCTTGTTGTCCACGTCTTCCAAGCCATTGTTTCTGCCATATTCTCTTATGTCGTGGTTTCTTCTTTCTTTCGGATAAAATAACTGCACAGACCAATTGAAGGGCCAGTTGATCGTCCATGCTTGAAGAAATGGCCTATAATGAGGGGGTGGAGACGGGTGGGTTTAGGCATATGTAAGGTGGAAGGAGTTGGATCTGGATCTAACCTCGCCCCCTGGATCTTGTGTTCTGCAGTGAGGACCATCTCAAA
>NW_015626372.1:136846-146304 GCF_001515625.1 Sinocyclocheilus rhinocerous
CTACGATATTTTCAAACCTGTTTGATATTATCGCCACGTGATCTCGTAATGTGAGCGACACAATGACAAGGTGGAACTAATCTAGCCAATCACAGTGCAGATGGTATAAACACTCTTATCATGCATCTTTATGAACAGACACGAAAAGCCACAAATTAATCAAATCAACTAACTAGAAATAAATGTAACAAATGCATAGATTGTGTATATAATACCACATTTCATTGTACTGTTTAATTACCTCCAACTCTTTCTGCAGTACTGACAGTCCTTGTTGTCCACGTCTTCCAAGCCATTGTTTCTGCCATATTCTCTTATGTCGTGGTTTCTTCTTTCTTTCGGATAAAATAACTGCACAGACCAATTGAAGGGCCAGTTGATCGCCCATGCTTGAAGATATGGCCTATAATCGCTGTAATTTCTCGCGAGAATTTATGTGAGAAAACGTATTTTCGCTGATGGTCGGAAACGCCTCTTCACTGAATGTTTTGTAGTGTGTGCACCTTGTTTGTGTTGTAGTATGCGCACAGCTATGACAAGACGATGATAGATGAGAAGAAAACTTGTTGCGTAGTGTGAGCAACACAGTGATTCGGCTAGTCTTTCAATCATGTAGTGTGAGCTTGCCATAAGCACTACACACCCACATGAAAACAGGGGCGCAACCGGTGTTTATCAAAGCAAAGGCAACATATCATATGAATCCCGTAACCGGAGGACGGGAGCGCCGGAGATTATGGCGGATAGAAGAAATCTTTAGCATTAATTCTGAACATGGCTTGTCTTGAAAAGCGAAGACAGTTTGACGTTCGTCATAGGAGAAGTCACACTGCAGGACTGTGCGCCAAATCTTCTGACACTGCCAGACTTTCGTTGGAGGTAAAATTTGATTGCAACGGCCATTAATCGGCTGTCGGTGAACATGTCAAACCAGCAATCAAAGACTACAGATTTTAGCCTAGGATTATAGGAATCTTTTAGGATTTTCTAAATTTGTCTCAGACGGCCAAATCGTGGCCAAAATTGCACAGTGTGAGCCGGGCTTTAGTTGTAATGTACAGTAAATGGTTTAAATGGCCCCCATAAGCGAACAAGTTTTTTAGAATCATTGCGACGAAGAAAGGTTGACATTGCTTTAATCCAGGAATCTCATTTGCAGAAGGATGATGTTAATAGATGCAACAATAAATATTACGAGGTGGTCTCTTTCTCCGCGACTGACATTAAAACTAATGGTGTATTAATAATTGTTAGAAGGAATCTAAATATCTCCATGTTAGACAGAAATGGTGATTATGCTGGCAGAATAGCTTATACAAAAATTGTGGTTGAGAATAGGAAAATCTCTTTTCTCTCTGTTTATTCACCATGTAGTCCAGATCCAACTTTTTTTCTGAATTATCTACCTATCTCACTGATCTAATGGACTTTGACATAGTAATGGGAACAGATATGAATGCTGTAATGTCCCATGACCTTGATAGGTCTGGTGACAATTTTTCTTATTCCCAGAATGTTTCTACTGAGCAACTCAAACAATGCATAGTCTCTTTTTCATTAGTAGATGCATGGCGGTTATTTAACCCTTCCCAAAAATCATATACATTTTTCTCAGCTAGACACAAATCATATTCACGGATTGACTACATTTTTGCTTCCTCTTCCTTTACCTCTATGATACTTGAAATCGACATTTCTCCCCTATCTCTTTCAGACCATAGTAGTAATTATTTGGCGGGATTGCCATGGGGTGTGCCATCTCCCCCATTCTCGAGGTAATCCTCAGAGGGGCCAGGCAAGTTGTCAGGGGCATCAAGCTACCATCAGGCGAGAGGCTTCCATCATCAAGTGCTTTGACAAGCTGCTTAAGTGGGCAAGAATGAAGAGCAAGGCTGAAAAATCAAGAAGTCTCTCGATAAGGAAAGGCGTGCCGCATGGCAGGACCATCTTCATCATTGGAGGGGAGCCCATTCCTCGGCTGGATGAGAAACCATTGAGAAGCCTGGGGAAGCAGTACACCGCAGATTTATCTGACAGGCAGATGGGGAAGCTAGCCAGGCAACAACTTGCAGAGGGCTTGACAAGAATTGAGCAAAGCCACCTGGCTGGGAAGCAGAAAGTGTGGTGCTATCAGCACATATTATACCAACGTGTGCTGTGGCCTCTAAAGGTCTATGAAATTCCCATATCGGAGGTTAGCAGGATGGACAGCCTCGCCAATAGCTACATTCGAAAGTGGTTGGGCTTGCCCCGCTGCTTTTCGGAAGCAGGTCTCTTTGGCCGGAATATGCTGGAGCTCCCCATCAAATCCATCAGCCTAGGGTACAAGCAAGAGAAGGCACGCCTTGTATTGGAGCTAAAGGACTCAGCGGACCCACTTATAAGGAGTGCGAAAGTCCCCACCCGCACAGGCCGCAAATGGAAGGCGCAAGCTGAAGTAGAGCATCCTATCTCTAGTCTTCAACACCGAGAGGTGATGGGGTTAGTCCAGACCAGTCGGGCTGGCCTAGGCTGGGGAGCGCCACAGCACCTCTGGTCTAAAGCCACCAAGAGGCAGCAGAAGACCATGGTGGTGGATGAAATTACCAGGCTGGAGCAGGAGCGCTTCCACGTAAAGGCAATATCCCAGGGCAGTCAAGGAGCCTGGACGCGATGGGATGTGACTGTGAACAGGCGCATCACCTGGGCAGATATCTGGAGGACGCCACAATCCAGGCTCAGCTTTCTGTTAAGGGCGACCTATGACACCCTCCCATGCCCCCGGAACCTCACCCAGTGGTTTGGAGACGAGGTAGGCTGCCCCCTGTGTGGCAACATCAAGGCAAGCATCCAGCATATCTTATCAGGGTGCAAAGTGGCGTTGACCCAGGGACGCTTCAGGTGGCGCCATGATCAAGTCCTGGCCAAGCTGGCGGAGGTCCTGGAGAGCTGTAGGGTAGCAGCAAATCGCACATCAGCAGCCGCAAAGCCTTTCCAGGCAGGGTTTGTCAAGTCTGGTAGCATGCTCCAACCTCCTGCTCAGAAAAGGAACACCATGCTTACACCCGGCAAAGAGTGGCAGATGTTAGCAGACCTCAGGAAGCAGCTGGTCTTTCCAAGAGAGATTGCGACAACTACCCTTCGGCCAGACATTATCATGTGGTCCATGGTGGAGAAAAGGGTCCTCCTCATTGAACTGACCATCCCCTGGGAAGTGGGCATGACAGCAGCCCACGAAAGGAAGCATCTCAAGTACTCCGAGCAAGCGAGAAAGCGAGCTGTTGGAAGTAGATGCCATCTTAAGGATTTTAAGGAAACAATGTCATTTTGTGGAGAAAAAAAATTATTCTTATTGTAAAGAAAAAGAAAAAAAAAATATATATATATATTGTTACGTCCTGAGACGTATTTATTTGTGATTTGTTCTATGTGCTATGTGGTGTTTTCTTTTGTTTTTGTTTTTTTTCTCTTGTCTACTGCTACCATTCTCATGCAGGTGACTGGGTTCACTTGTTGCTGATTTGCTGCCCATTCACCTCAGCTCCACTGATTGGCTGCAGCCAGGAGAAAGCCAGCATATAAAGCCAGCACTACCTCATTACGAGCTGAGAGGGATAGGGTTGCAGATTGTAATCTGTCACACAGACTTCTTTTCGCTGGCTCCAGATAACTTTATTATGTCTGTTGTTATTAGGTGCTAACGGTTGGTGCTACTGTGGATTTAGTTGGAGACTTCTAAGTTTGTTTAGAATTTAAATGTTTTGTAAGGAAACTTGTAGGGAGGTGGGTGCTTTTTTTTCTTTAATTGCTTTTCTGCTGGTTATCTGGGAGTAAAGGAGATAGGGAAGTTCATTTTGTTATTCATTTTCTTTTGGTTTATGTATAGGTAAGTTATGGTTAAAACTGAGTTAGAAATATTTTGTTTGTTGTGTTGGCCTTTGCCCCCTCCTGAAGCTTATGTTTCCCTTTAACTTTTTTTCATGATATAATAAAAACTTTAATTTCTTTTGTGTGGAGGTGTGTTATTGGGGCTGGAGACAAGAGGTCCCTGTGCTTTCTCTCTCCAAAATCTGTTACTGCTAGGTCGATTACCTCTAGACTAAAAGGGCTAGCACGTAACAATATGTGTGTATATATATATTAATTTAGCGAACAAGACTAGTACTGGCTAGGTGTCGGCATGATTGTGACCCAGTGTCGGCTCAGTTTCAGTACCCAGACTCGGGCCAGTACTGGCTAGGTCTACCATTTTGTTTGGTGTGATTGTGGCCCAATGCCGGTGGTGTTGGCTTAGTTTTAGTACCCAGACTCGGGCCAGTACCGGCTAAGTGTTACAATTCTTGTCGGCGTGATTGTGGCCCAATGCCGGCAGTTTCGGCAGCGGACTCGGGCCAGTGTATTTGGGCCGATTCTGGGGCGTCATTCATCCCATGTCCATGCCGAGTCTGGCAACCGCAGCCGGGCCGAGTTATTTCTTCTGGCCTGCCGAATCTGGACCATTATTGGGCCAAACATTTTGGCTACCTGGGTGTATGATCAAGTGTTGAGTTGTATTCCAAAGGCTTTTGTTTTGTTGGTTAGAAACACAATATCCAATGTAAATGATGCTCTTCATTTACTACAAATGTGCACAATTTTATTAATAGTATTTTACAAAACAAAACAATACATAATTTGTTGATCCAATGTAGATTTCTGAATCAAGTTTTCAGAAATAAAGTAACTCAGGTTTTCACCAAGGGCTCTATTAATAAATTAAAAGCCATGTATATTTCCTTCACTATACCTCCCAAAGCTAAGGAAATAAAATTCATTTTTTAAAATTATATTTACCCATCCTAAGAGATGTAATACTGTTCACATAACTACTTTTTGTAAATCAGAAATTTTAACAATAGTACATTTGTTTTTTGACTGTTCAGTAAATAGCTTTTTTTTTTGTCTGATATGTATGATTGGCTTAAAATTCAATTAATTTGATCTCTTGAGTTTTTCTAAAAATGCATGACCTTTGGTATAATAATGGGTGATGTAGTTTGTATTATTATTATTATTATTTATTTTATTTTTTTAGGGAAAATATAAAACAACAAAATTTTTGTTTCAGCTTTAATAATAATAATAATAAATTATAAAAAAGTTAACTGTATAATAATAATAATAATAATAATAATAATAATACAACGTCAGTGTTTCATTTCTGAAATTCATACACTAGGCGGTAGAGTGCATAGTGCATAGCGTCTAATGCGTCAGCATCTATTTTTATTATTTATTAAATATGTTAAAATGAATTTTCATGTTTACTCCACCCACTCGAACAGTTTGTCACAGGAGCTGAATATTACATAACAGCTCCCGTTGTTCTATGTCTTGATTGGATGGCTCAGACTTTTCGCTCCGTAATATTTGCATAAAGAGAACGTGGCCTTTCCCTAATTTGCATAGGACAGAACGTTTCCTGAACAAACCGAAAGCAGGTGTGCCGCTGTTTACAGCATTACAGGAAGCGACAGGCTCAGAACAGGTAAGGAACAGACAAAAACCTGTAAATAATGCTTATGTTTAAACTTTAAAAAATGTAATCTATTTAAACGTTTTATTATTATTATTGTTGTTGTTGTTGCATGGAACTTTAGATTAGACTGCTGTATATGTGCTTGCGATGAGTGGTAATGTTTCGTAAAGAAAGGTGAACTGTTTCAACTATTGCCTCACACGAGGCCTCATGAACTCCGCTATGTTATATTTGACTTCGTCTTTTTCCTTTTTCTTCTTAAATCTCCTTGTTGTTTCCTCTCTAATTTCCTGAACGTGGTGTTGAGTTTTTTGTGTTATTTCCATCAGATATCGCAATTTGAATTCGGGAATACAGGAAAAGCGATGGAATCATTTCCGGGTAAAGAAAAGGTTCCAGGTTTGTGGAAAGAATGGTTCAAATGGGATCAATTTTATTATTGCAAGACATTAATTTTGGTATTGGGGTGAAATAAGACCTGCATGTAGTGTTTCTCAACTGATTTTGCTTTTATTCAGCTCTCGCATTTACATTGGAATTTATGCAGACCCATCACAAACAGGAGCTTCGCTAATCTTTAGACTTAGTAAATAAGACATAGTATATACAGAGGAGACAATCTTATAGTAGGCCTATACTATGATATGATAAGATAAGACATACTATAGTAAGACATACTCTCCTTAAATGATTTTTTTAAATACCACTCTGCCTGCCAAATAATAATTAGAGCAACAATAAAACCGTTTGAGAAAAGTACAGAAGAATTAAACAGTTGATTAAAAGTAGAATAATCCCTTATTGTTCATTGTGCAAGAAACGAAAGCCAAAGAAAAAAATCAAAGCCATTTAATACACTGTTTTAAATGACTTTTGATTTAAATTATGCTTATAGAATAAAAATATTTATAAATAATACTTGTGTACAAAAATGTCAAAATGCTAACTGGGATTTATTTCTTTAAAGTAATTGACATTTAAAGCCATAGTTGCTTATCTTGTTGATTATGTACCCTGATTGATATAATGAATAATAAGTCTTTAGGCCTATAAACAGTGCACAGCATAAGAGGGCATACACTCCCTCTGAACATAAATATATATTTCTATTTCTTAATGATCACTACAGATTGTGGGAAGATGACAAAATACCAGCAAAACTGAAGAATTGAAGATTCAGAGGGGTGTAGTCATTTGTGCTGTGTACTGTATATAAGTTTATATGACAGTTAAATATGGTCTTCGAATCTTAGTGGACAAGAGGCCTTCCAATCATTCGTATCAGCACCGGGACTTTTCAATGTTTCTCCATTGTGTCTTTCTCCTTACATCTTACACAGATGTCTTAGCCCACTCCCTACACTTTGCCAAACCTTGATGCCTATTGTGTATTCAATACAGAATTGCTGCTCTCATGTTATCTGGAATTATTATGATTCCTTTTGCCATTATTCCATTGTGAATAGACAGCAGTTCATTTCTGAAAGGGAAGTACTGTCTAGTTGCTGCTGGGCCATACTGACTGGATATAATCACTATCAGCAGTTGTAGATGCCCTGATGGCTTCTGAGTGTTGATGGACTTGCCGCATTCCATCCGCAACAGGTGCAGTATCTTAACATCTGAATGAGTGTCGATGTCTTTGCCTTCACCCTCGACTGGGCATTGTGATAGGGTGTCATCCATTTCCAAAGTTTTGCCTGGTGCATATTGTACAGTTGGTTTGAATCTCATCATGACCAGTCTCATGAGCAGTCTTTAAAAATGCAACAGAAGATTGGGCCTGTCCAAATACTCACACTTGTGGTCTTTGCACTTGGCCACTTGTCTACTTGCATGACGTCTTTCCTCTATTTTGTTCAAGTTTGGCTCAAGACCACAAGTGCGTGTTGAACTTTTGATTACTGTATGGAACACACTGTTGTAAAAATACAAGTGTTTACAGAGCTTTATCTAGATTTTCAGTACTTCTTAACTTCTTGTTCAGTAGTCCCTGTAACAGGGACACACTTCTAATTAAGTGATATAAAGCAGTTGCAAATGATGTACAAAATGCACATATACATACATCAACCCTCTACATTGCGAGTAAATCACTCGCATATGCGACTAAATCTTACTCTGGGCGACTAAATAATGTCTAACATTAGCCATTGGCTAATAAATTCTTAGATTTTACACGCCATTATGTGTGTGAGAGGCGTTCAACACAGATTTTCACTCGATAAACACGCTGACTGAGCGCTTGAGAGTTTCACTCTCCGTCAAACGATCTGTACTATTTGGATGCGCTCAATAGATCATGTCATGTACTCAATGGATGCGCAGTATGTAGCACGCAGCGCACCTGTATTTGACGTACCGTAAACTAGTGTGAAGGCGCACGACTCGCCGTCGCTTTACTGATAGCGCTGTGTTTCTCACACATGCAAAGAGAGAGAGCGAGAGTCTTGCATACCACGCTGAATCGACACGCTACATGTAAACCATATTCTTTGTTGTATTTTCCTGTCAAAATAACAGAGTTCATTTAGAATTATTCAGCTTTTAAGAACAAGCAGAAGATATGCCGGTTTCTCGGCAGTGGGCGGAGCTAATACGCGAACAGCTCTCGTTGGTTGGCGCTCATCTATTACCGTCCCTGTTTTGATTTCAGCAAATCAGTTCGAGCGAACGCTGACAACGTGATTAATATTCATGAACCCAGCAAATAATAATAGTAGTAGTAGTAGTATCTTTTAATAATAATTACTATTACCTATGACCAACAATATCTTAAACACCACCACCAGTCCTAAGTTCAGTTAAAATGACAAATATGCATTCATTCATGGTTACCAAGTTTTAGTTCTAATCACTAGTTCTATCATTAAATAGTGCTTAATTATCATAATATCATAATATAATGCTTGATTGGCTGAAGTTAAGAGTGCACATTCAGTTATTTAAGAAGCTGTTCCATTTTACAAAGATAAGCTGATTGGGTGGAATCATATATGTGTGTGTGTGTGTGTGTGTGTACCTACTTAACCATATTTTGGGGACAATTTTGTACCCAAAAGTAAGCAAAACCTGACAAAATCGGCAAAAACCTCAATTTATGGATGATTTGTAAAACTGTTATAGAAAATAAAGTAAACAGTTTATTTTTACTTTTGAAATGTAAAAATGCAGAAAGTTTTCTGTGAGGGGTAGGGTTAGGGGTTGGGGTGGGTTTAGGTTAAAAAGTGTATAACTATCTGTATATAAAAACAATAAAAGTATATGTAATGTCCCCATTTAGCTAAGTAAACATGTGTGTGTGTGTGTGTGTGTAAGATAGTATATCAGTCTGGCGAGTAAACAAAAAAATTTACTAGCCAATGGCGATTATATTGCCAAGGTGTGCGTAGAGGGTTGACAAGGTTGTAAAATAGTATATCAGTCTGGTGAGTAAACACAAAAATTTACTAGCCAATGGCGATTATATTGCCAAGGTGTGCGTAGAGGGTTGTACATACAACAACACTTTTTGTTTTACTACCAAATTATATGTAATATCTAATTAATTTAACTTACAGTGGAATATTTTCCTCAAAATCTCGTGATTCAGAGCATGTGAGTTTTTGATGCATGATGGGATACACGTAGCTTTTATAGTGTGGGTTTAGTGTGCATTAAAGGGGTCATATGACGTTGCTAAAAAGAACATTATTTTGTGTATTTGGTGTAATGCAATGTGTTCATGCAGTTTAAGGTTAAAAAACACATTATTTTCCACATAATGTACATTATTGTTTCTCCTCTATGCCCCGCCTTTCTGAAATGCGTAGATTTTTTACAAAGCTCATCGTTCTGAAAAGCGAGGAGTTCGCTGATTGGCCAGCTATCCAGTGCGTTGTGATTGGCCGAATACCTCAAGCGTGTGACGGAAATGTTACGCCCCTTAACATACTGTGATGCCGTCTCCCGGCACGACGAG
>NW_015626372.1:146682-153757 GCF_001515625.1 Sinocyclocheilus rhinocerous
GAGAACGGCGTGGCCGGCGGATTCGATGAAGGAGCGGCCAGCGGGCTTGCGGCAACAACATGTGACGACCCTGGGCTGGACTCCGCTTCGTCCACTCGCCCGATCCGGCGATCCACAGCGCAAAGTTGATTTATTTCCTCAGCGACCAGCACGGATCAGCTCTAGGCATGACGAAGTGGATATCGTCCTGTTTTGGAAGGCCAAACAAAGTAGTTTCGCTTTCACAACGAAACACACAGCGTCTCCACGACATGGCGGTGGCGGCAACAATACTACAGCGAGAATCAAAGTTATGCCTTCTTTCATTGCTTGAACATTTGGGCAGCGTTATGCAAAACTTCCCACATCGTGATGTAGATATGTGGGGGCGTGTTTAAACGAGGCATTTTAGGAAGGCGTGGTTGACTCTTAACTTTTATAAAGAATATCTATTTGGATTTGAGACTTTAGTCTTTGCAACTTTACAGATCTTCTTTATGCACCAAGAGCTTGTAACACTCCAAAGAGAAAGGAAAAATTGAAATCGCATCATATGACCCCTTTAAAGCACAGAGCTTTGGCGTCTTTTAAGTCCTGGGTCTTTCGCACTTCCTGTTGTGTGCACATGCTCTCAAGTGGCCAAGGCCGCAAGTGTGGGTATTTGGAAAGGCCCATGGTCCAAGTACTTCTTGTTCATTAGTGCCAAAGGCTTTTGGTCTGTCACTAATGTAAATTTCTCAAGATCAAGCACTTTTCAAACTTTTCACTCATTCAAGCACTTGCAGGACATTCTATCTCAATCTGGACGTAACTTGACTCAGCCTCAGACAGACTTGGAGAACAATATACTATTGGTTTCCAGTCTCCATTGTGAAACTATAAAATCATGCCTTTTTAAAGGCTGTAACTGCTTGCATCAGCTGAAACCGCAATAGGTAGAGTCACACCATAGAACTTTAGGACTAGAAAAGTGGAGAGAACGTCTTTATCGCACTGAAATGCCTCCTGCTGCAGATGGGTCCAAGTTCATGCCATTGTTGACTTCAGAAGTTTATAAAATGGTTTGGCCATAGCTGACAGGTTGAGAATAGTAGTCTCAGCTTAATAGTATAAAAGTAATAATATAATAAATATAGCTGCAATCAGCAATTACAGGGCCAAGCACTACAGAAGCAAGCATCAGGCCAACTGCAGATATAAGCCATTTTAGGATGATTTTAGTCAAAACGGCTGAAAAATCATAAATGCAGCCACTAGTAATATGATTTATTGGCTTATCACGTTTGACCAATAGGTGGTGCTGTTATCAAATCGATGTGGTGTGTTCTGTGTGAGTTGACAATGGCACACACAAAGTTTGGTGTCAATATGCCAAAGCATTGCAGAGATACAGCCTCAGGTCTCATTTTGGCATCATGCCTCAAATTCATTGCTGTGGTATGCAAAAATGGTTTTGTCTATGAACACAAATCCATAACTTTTTGTCAACAAGGTCTGAAGATGATATGATTCGATTTTGGTGAAAATCGGACCAGCGGTCTAGGAGGAGTTCGAAAAAGTAGGTTTTTAAAGAAAATCAAAATGGCGGACAGGAAGTTTGGCTGACTATGGAAATATTGGTATCACTGTTCTCTGCATGACCCAAGGAGTCTATTAATACCAGTCTCATTACAATAGGCAAAATTCACAGAAAGCTATTAACATTTATTAGAAATGTCGTTATAACTTTTGACCACAAGGTGGCACTGTCTCTGAACATTTTGAGTACTTTCAGGTCATGGTCTCGATGGTACATACAAAGATTCGTAATGGTACACCAATGCATTTGTAAAATATAGCATTTTATATAATAATACTCTATTGTAGTCAATGGCAATTTCATGTTTTGTTCAATTATAGCGCCAGCAAGAGGCACAATCCCACCAAATTTTTTATGTGTCCTTAGAGTGTGCCCATTCATATTTGTCTCAAATTTGGTGAAAATATCTCCTTTTATTTTGGAATTATAGACATTTTTATACATTTTGTTTTGGAGTTATAGACATTTTTATATATGAAGAGAAAAAATGACTGATGGCCGACTTTGTTTGCATTTTTTTTTGCCACTTACTATCAACATTTTGGCAATTGGGCATAGGTGTTCAGCCGGCACACTATGTTTCTGAATTTTGTACAGTGGTTTCGTGTCGATCGGAGTAACGGTTTCTAAGATATTGGCAAATGTTTTTTAAGCGCTAAAATGCAACGTTGCACAAACCATAAAGCAAAACCTGGCATGTTTGGTATCGCTGGACTCGGTAAGGATTCAGGAGTCTAAAAAGGTGACTCCCGTGAAAATAAGTCGACCACACCCAAAGTTATAAGCATGTGAATATTTGATTTTACCACTAGGTGGTGATGGCTCGAAACTTCTCAGGCTCCTTCAGGGCATCATGCTGATGACCCATACCGAGTTTCGTAACACTACGCCAATGCGTTCATAACATATAGCATTTTATGACAAAATTAAAAATGGCCGACATGGAAAAATTGGGAATGGTTTGACTCGGCATACTGCACCGAATCTAAAGAGACCAGTTTTTGTGGTTTTTGGCCAAACCATTGAGAAGTTATTAGCAAAAAAAAAAATTTGAATATCTCCTCACCACTAGGTGGCGCAGCGCCGAAACTGTGCAGGTACCCTCAGGTCATGGTTGTTATAACACTCACCAAGTTTGGTCTCAATACGCCAAACCGTTGTGGAGATATAGCCTCACATCCATTTTTGCGTGCTCTTCATCGAATTCGTTCGCACGTTATTCGAGAACGGTTTGACTAATCAACTTGAATTCCATAACATTTTTCCAGGATCATCAGAAGATGATCTGAGCCAATTTTTGTGAAAATCGGACAAACCGTCTAGGACGAGTTCGAAAAAGTAGGTTTTTCGAACTATTAAAAATCGTGAAAAAACTAGGCCTTACAATTTTTAAATTTTGGTTTCCATTTGACTCGGCCAAGGATTCAGAGGAAAAAATTATTTTTCTTCTAGACTGTTCAAAAGTTATTAGCATAAACATTAGTGAAAATTTGGACAAGTGGTGGCGCTAGAGAGTTTGAGTTAGAGACATCAAATTTGCAGTGGTTAATGATGAGACTGTCCTCTATCAGTATGCCAAATTTCACAACTTTCCCGCAAGCGGTTCTATGGGCTACCATATACTCAAGAGCACGATCATGCCCCACTGGACAAAGTTATGTCCAGTGGATGTCTTTAATTCTTTGCACACGTTGAAAAGACGTCCACTGAGGAGCCAGAATGAAAGTTTTTGACATCTTTTTTGAAGTGTTCTGCGCGTCTGATATAGACGTTCATGGAACCTCCGTACAAGGTTAAAAACTAGTTCAAATGTGGTCAGTGGACATTATTTTCAACCATTTAAGGTTCATTTAGACATAATTTATACTGTTTCTGGACCAAATAAACACACTCAGTGATGCATTAGATTTAAACTCCATTCCATTTGTAATTGCAAAGCAACTCACAGACACTGTGTTTGTCCAAAAATCATGGAAATAAAAGAATCTTCACTGAAACAGTGTTGAAGTTTATGAGATAATTAAATGATCAAATAACTGATGATTTGAGCGTTTGGTAAAATCAACTGCAAATAAAAGACATTACATCTCTCAAGATCTCAGCAGAGGATGATTAAACAACTCCACAAACAGCATCACCAGCTTCACTCATTAGATTGACTTTATTTCTGTCAGACATCTAGAGAAGCTCTTATTGAGAATTAACAGAGGTTTAGATGTTGGTATTTGTTTAATTTGAAGTCACCATTGTCGTGGACAGTATTTGCTTTATTTGGGATCTTGGTCCTCATATGTGTTAGCTTTTCATTGGCTGCTGTAGCTGTGTTTTTGTGGCACACAATTGTTGCTGCAATAAAGACCAACATAAAATGAGACCAGGAGTTACTAGCTCCTTGTGGATGATGATAAAATGAGCATCTGATGTTGTGGTTTTAATTTTGTTTTATATTTGGTATTTATAGCTAACAAACCTTGTGAAGTTGCAGTACTGGCACCAAGAGCAAAATGATCGCTTATTCTGAAGATGGACAAAATAATTAGATACGGAGGTTCCATGAACGTCTATATCAGACGCGCAGAACGCGTCAAAAAAAGACGTCATAAAAATTTTCATTCTGGCTCCTCAGTGGACGTCTTTTCAACGTGTGCAAAGACTTAAAAAAGACGTCCACTGGATGTAACTTTGCCCAGTGGGGCAGCTTTGGACTGCACAACATCAGGAAGATCAGGCCCTACCTAACAGAGTGTGCTGCACAACTTCTTGTCCAGGCCCTTGTCATTTCTAGGCAGGACTATTGATATGCTATTCTTGCTAGACTTCTATCATGTGCAGTCAAACTTCTCAAATGATTCAGTATACAGCAGCATGACTGGTATTTAATGTGATTCATTGAAAATGATTCAGACAAAAGTACAGGCATTAGAAGGCGGCTCAGAGGATGAATTGGAAGCAGTGGTGAAGCTATGGGTCGACCAAGGTAGGAATGGGCCGACCCACTTTTAATTGTGTTTATTAATACAATGTGAAATGTATAGTTTTCCAAATAAAATCATATCCACTGTTTTGAGTGTCTTCAGCTCCTGGTTGTTATGATCAGACAGCCTGCTATTTAACCTCCCTTCTGTATGCAGAGTCATCATCATCTTCAATGCTGCAGATGACTGTAGTGTCGTACGCAGACTTCAGGAGCTTGATAAAAGAGTCTTTGTCAGTGCAGTGATTTGTGTACAGGTAGAAGAGTAGTGGGGAGTGTACGCATCTAGTAGGAGTTGATTGTGCAGGTGTTGGAAGTGTATTTCCCCATTGTTACTAAGTTCCCCAATTGTTAGTAATTTCCCCATTGTTTCTTATCTATCAGAAAGCTGGTGATCCATTGACAGGTAGAGCTAGGTACAGAGGATGGGTTAATTTAGTCTGAAGGAGTGCTGGGATGATGTTGAAAGCTAAGCTGAATTCAAGGACCCTGCATAAGTCCCTGGTTTAACCAGATTTTGCAGTATGTAGTATCTGTCTGCCACATCTGACCTGTTTGCTCAATAAGCAAACTGAATGGGTTTCATCAAGGGTCCTGTAATGTCTTTCAGGTGGGCCAACACCAGTCTCTCAAATGACTTCATGACCACATATATTAGTGTTCAATGAGTCAATACTTTAAAAGGTCTAAATTGGATTTCCCAATTGTACTGCTGAAGAAAGTTTTAATGATGAATCTGGACTGTCTTCAAATGAGACCAGACTACCTGCAGCGGATGAATTTAAAGATTGGAAACTTCTGAGTTTCTTTGAAGCATTGTACTATCAAAGGACACCTGCATTCACAAGCTTAACGGGCTGCTTACAGCCAAAACTCGTCAGCATCTCTTTTGAAAGCAAACTGACAGTGAAACTTGATTATGATGAGATAATCTGCATCTTTTACCTGAAGCATTGTTGCCTCAAACTAAGGTAACGCTTTACAATTAATGCTTTGGAAGTATTGTGCATTGTTGATTCATGTTAACAAATGATTTTAACAAATGGAAGCTTATTGTAAAGTGTTACCCAGACTAATATTAGGAGGACATCAAATTTTTTTTCAGATGTTGAGAAGTTATTTCTTATATTGTTTATCATTACACTAGACAGAAAATAGGAAGAAACACATTTTATTGTGTTTGTTGGAGTTGTTTATGGGTTGTTTTGTTTTTGACTTTTGAACCTTGTGCCACATTATATTTTTTGTTAGCAACTTGATGTGAAATTTTCATATGCTAAGGTTTGCTTTTTAGGTTAAAAAAATTTATGAAATTCAAAAAGGATGCAAAACTGGAAAATTGAGAACAATAATATCCATACATGAATAACAATATAATTATCAATTCATCCCTTAACGTCAGTGGGATTGAGGGATAGGAAGAAAGGTGATATCATCTAAACGTGATGTCATTACGTTTATATTTTCCTTTTGGGTTACCTTTCTTTTGTTTTGGTTTTGTTAAAGAGCTGCAAATAGATCCTTATCACCTCTTCCTTGATAATTTAATTCATGGAACAGACTTGATTCTCTGTTAAATTTACGGTAAAATACCGGCAGCTATGGTTGTCAGAACTTTACCCGTGAAAAATACGGTAGCAACATTTTAGGTTTTACAGAACTGTTTAAATTTACAGTGAAAAACTGTATTTCATTAACTGATACAATGTTAATATGAAAACCTTTGAGTTAACTCATTTTATTTGCAGAAACCCACTACACTTAATTTGGCCAAATGGCATTTGTTTATAAACTAATATTTATAATGTTTAAGTAACGCAAGCATATTGGTCTTAAGAACTATTTTGCTTAAATCAATGAAGAAAAACCTACTGATTTATGCAAAGTCATTAAAAGCATCAATTCAATTCTCTTGCATATAACCGCAACACACATGTGTTCATGTGTGATTGAAATTATTGAAGCGATTCACACTGCATCAATAATTACACAGTTACTGCCTTTTAAACAAAAGAACAAGCAGCATAACATCAGTGTGTCTCTGTCCGTCCTTTACTTAAACACAGGCTCTGCTCTCCAGCACAATGGTGACCCACAAAACACAACAGGAAGTTGACTGTTAGGTTTTACAGTATTTTGCTGTTTTCTTTTCTTGATTTTACGGTGAAATACCGGCAGCTGTGGTTGCCAGTAATCTACAGTTTTTTTTTTTTTTTACAGTTTGCTTCCGTAAATTAAATTAACTGTATATTTCTGTTAAAAATACATTTCACAGTGTGTTTTTCTTCATCTCACACATTTAACCCCTTTAATCCCACAGCAAAATCCTCAGTTTTAAAGAGCACTTATATGTGTCCACACTACAGAGTGTTGAAGTGACACTGAAGCGGTGATGAAGTTAATGAGATAATTAAATGAGGATTGAGCATTAGTGATGAACACCTGTTAACAAGCAGAATCACTGAAGGAAAGAGAAACAAGAGCAGAGAAACACAACTTACAGCCAAAGCCAAAGATGAAATCAACTGAAAATAAAACGCATT